>NC_090226.1:34045225-34189394 GCF_024489055.1 Chanodichthys erythropterus | reverse complement strand
AAGCACTTTAGTATTTGGTCACAGCTAAGGGGGCACCCGGATTTGAACCGGGGACCTCTTGATCTGCAGTCAAATGCTCTACCACTGAGCTATACCCCCTTACAGTGACGCTTATTCCTTTAAAAAATAAAAAAAAACCCAAGTAATTTCCTTGAATAATGTAACACAAGAACAAAGAAGTGTTTGGGTTGACGTAACCTACCAAATTAGTTCCTAAAAACAACTCAGTATTTGGTCACAGCTAAGGGGGCACCTGGATTTGAACCGGAGACCTCTTGATCTGCAGTCAAATGCTCTACCACTGAGCTATACCCCCTTACAGTGACGCTTATTCCTTTAAAAAATAAAAAAAACCCAAGTAATTTCCTTGAATAATGTAACACAACAACAAAGAAGTGTTTGGGTTGACGTAACCTACCAAATTAGTTCCTAAAAACAACTCAGTATTTGGTCACAGTTAAGGGGGCACCTGGATTTGAACCGGGGACCTCTTGATCTGCAGTCAAATGCTCTACCACTGAGCTATACCCCCTTACAGTAATGCATCTTTCTTTAAGAAATAAAAAACACAAGCAATTACCTTGAATAGATAAGTACATTGTAACACAATAAAGAAGTGTTTGGCTTGATGTAACCTAGCAAACTAATTCCTAAAAACATTTTAGTATTTGGTCAGGGTAAAGGGAGCACCCGGATTTGAAACAGGGACCTCTTGACCTGCTTTTACCACGAATGTGCACCGGACCGTGTGCTTTTGGTCGAGGGCCTCCAATGACCAAATGCCTCCATCTAGACACAACCTACCTACCTAACCAGTTCCTAAAAGCACTTTAGTATTTGGTCACAGCTAAGGGGGCACCCGGATTTGAACCGGGGACCTCTTGATCTGCAGTCAAATGCTCTACCACTGAGCTATACCCCCTTACAGTGAAGCATTTTTCTTAAAAAAAATTAAAAACGTAACACATCAAAGAAGTGTTTGGGATGACGTAACCTACCAAATTAGTTCCTAAAAACAACTCAGTATTTGGTCACAGTTAAGGGGGCACCTGGATTTGAACCGGGGACCTCTTGATCTGCAGTCAAATGCTCTACCACTGAGCTATACCCCCTTACAGTAATGCATCTTTCTTTAAGAAATAAAAAACACAAGCAATTACCTTGAATAGATAAGTACATTGTAACACAATAAAGAAGTGTTTGGCTTGATGTAACCTAGCAAACTAATTCCTAAAAACATTTTAGTATTTGGTCAGGGTAAAGGGAGCACCCGGATTTGAAACAGGGACCTCTTGACCTGCTTTTACCACGAATGTGCACCGGACCGTGTGCTTTTGGTCGAGGGCCTCCAATGACCAAATGCCTCCATCTAGACACAACCTACCTACCTAACCAGTTCCTAAAAGCACTTTAGTATTTGGTCACAGCTAAGGGGGCACCCGGATTTGAACCGGGGACCTCTTGATCTGCAGTCAAATGCTCTACCACTGAGCTATACCCCCTTACAGTAATGTGCTTTTTTTCTTCAAAAAATATAAAACCCAAGCAATTTCCTTGAATAGATAGGTACAATGTAAAACAACAAAGAAGTGTTTGGCTTGATGTAACCTAGCAAAATAATTCCTAAAAACATTTTAATATTTGGTCAGCATAAAGGGGGCACCCGGATTTGAAACAGGGACCTCTTGACCTGCTTTTACCACGAATGTGCACCGGACCAAATGCCTCCATCTATACACAACCTACCAACCTACCTACCTAACCAGTTCCTAAAAGCACTTTAGTATTTGGTCATAGCTAAGGGGGCACCCGGATTTGAACGAGGGACCTCTTGATCTGCAGTCAAATGCTCTACCACTGAGCTATACCCCCTTACAGGGAAGGATTTTTCCTTTGAAAAAATAAAAAACCAAAATAGTTCCTAAGAACAGATCAGTATCTGGTCAAGGCAGAGGGGGCACCAGGATTTGAACCGGGGACCTCTTGACCTGCTTTTACCACGAATGTGCACCGGACCAAATGCCTCCATCTATACACAACCTACCAACCTACCTACCTAACCAGTTCCTAAAAGCACTTTAGTATTTGGTCATAGCTAAGGGGGCACCCGGATTTGAACGAGGGACCTCTTGATCTGCAGTCAAATGCTCTACCACTGAGCTATACCCCCTTACAGGGAAGGATTTTTCCTTTGAAAAAATAAAAAACCAAAATAGTTCCTAAGAACAGATCAGTATCTGGTCAAGGCAGAGGGGGCACCAGGATTTGAACCGGGGACCTCTACATCTGCAATCAAATGCTCTACCACTGAGCTATACCCCCTTACAGGGAAGGATTTTTCGTTTGAAAAAATAAAAAATACAAGCAATTTCCTTGAATAGATAAGTACAATGTAACACATCAAAGAAGTGTTTGGGATGACGTAACCTACCAAATTAGTTCCTAAAAACAACTCAGTATTTGGTCACAGCTAAGGGGGCACCCGGATTTGAACCAGGGACCTCTTGATCTGCAGTCAAATGCTCTACCACTGAGCTATACCCCCTTACAGTGAAGCACTTTTCTTTAAAAAAATAAAATACCAAAGTAATTTCCTTGAATAATGTAACACAAGAACAAAGAAGTATTTGGCTTGAAGTAACCTTCCAAAGTAGTTCCTAAAAGCACTTTAGTATTTGGTCACAGTTAAGGGGGCACCCGGATTTGAACCGGGGACCTCTTGATCTGCAGTCAAATGCTCTACCACTGAGCTATACCCCCTTACAGTGAAGCACTTTTCTTTAAAAAAATAAAAAACCAAAGTAATTTCCTTGAATAATGTAACACTACAACAAAGAAGTGTTTGGCTTGATATAACCTAGCAAAATAATTCCTAAAAACATTTTAGTATTTGGTCAGGGTAAAGGGGGCACCCGGATTTGAAACAGGGACCTCTTGACCTGCTTTTACCACGAATGTGCACCGGACCGTGTGCTTTTGGTCGAGGGTCTCCAATGACCACATGCCTCCATCTAGACACAACCTACCAACCTACCTACCTAACCAGTTCCTAAAAGCACTTTAGTATTTGGTCATAGCTAAGGGGGCACCCAGATGTGAACCGGGGACCTCTTGATCTGCAGTCAAATGCTCTACCACTGAACTATACCCCCTTACAGGGAAGGATTTTTCGTTTGAAAAAATAAAAAACCCAAGCAATTTCCTTGAATAGATGAGTACAATGTAACACATCAAAGAAGTGTTTGGGTTCACATAACCTACCAAAGTAGTTCCTAAAAACAACTCAGTATTTGGTCACAGCTAAGGGGGCACCCGGATTTGAACCGGAGACCTCTTGATCTGCAGTCAAATGCTCTACCACTGAGCTATACCCCCTTACAGTGACACTTATTCCTTTAAAAAATAAAAAAACCCCAAGTAATTTCCTTGAATAATGTAACACAACAACAAAGAAGTGTTTGGGTTGACGTAACCTACCAAATTAGTTCCTAAAAACAACTCAGTATTTGGTCACAGTTAAGGGGGCACCTGGATTTGAATCGGGGACCTCTTGATCTGCAGTCAAATGCTCTACCACTGAGCTATACCCCCTTACAGGGAAGGATTTTTCGTTTGAAAAAATAAAAAACCCAAGCAATTTCCTTGAATAGATGAGTACAATGTAACACATCAAAGAAGTGTTTGGCTTGATGTAACCTAGCAAAATAATTCCTAAAAACATTTTAGTATTTGGTCAGGGTAAAGGGGGCACCCGGATTTGAACCAGGGACCTCTTGACCTGCTTTTACCACGAATGTGCACCGGACCATGTGCTTTTGGTCGAGGGCCTCCAATGACCAAATGCCTCCATCTAGACACATTGCTACCTGCCTCTCAGATGGCTACCTTTCAGGGATTGGTGGTTCCATGGTGTAATGGTTAGCACTCTGGGCTTTGAATCCAGTGATCCAAGTTTAAATCTTGGTGGAACCTCTTTGTAGCTTTTTGTGACAGGGGGAGAAAACAAAGGTGTTGCGGAACTCCTGATGTACCTGTAAAATGGCGGTGAAATTGCCAGTCTCAAACTCGTCGGGGAATCATAGGCTTAAAAAGCAAAACGTTCAATGGCATTTCGTGACTTGACAAGCAAAAGCAGCCCCTTCCAAGGTTCTGTGGTGTAATGGTTAACACACACAACGATTTGGTAACAGCTAAGGAGGAATCCGGATTTGAACCAGGGACCTCTTGATCTGCAAGCAAATGCTCTACCACTGAGCTATACCCCATTACAGTAAAGCATTTATCTGTAAAAAAATAAAAAAACACAAGCAATTTCCTTGAATAGATAAGTACAATGTAACACAATAAAAAAGTGTTTGGCTTGATGTAACCGAGCAAACTAATTCCTAAAAACATTTTAGTATTTGGTCAGGGTAAAGGGAGCACCCGGATTTGAAACAGGGACCTCTTGACCTGCTTTTACCACGAATGTGCACCGGACCGTGTGCTTTTGGTCGAGGGCCTCCAATGACCAAATGCCTCCATCTAGACACAACCTACCAACCTACCTACCTAACCAGTTCCTAAAAGCACTTTAGTATTTGTTCACAGCTAAGGTGGCACCTGGATTTGAACCGGGGACCTCTTGATCTGCAGTCAAATGCTCTACCACTGAGCTATACCCCATTACAGGGAAGAATTTTTCGTTTGAAAAAATATAAAACCCAAGCAATTTCCTTGAATAGATGAGTACAATGTAACACATCAAAGAAGTGTTTGGGTTGACGTAACCTACCAAATTAGTTCCTAAAAACAACTCAGTATTTGGTCACAGCTAAGGGGGCACCCGGATTTGAACTGGAGACCTCTTGATCTGCAGTCAAATGCTCTACCACTGAGCTATACCCCCTTACAGTGACGCTTATTCCTTTAAAAAATAAAAAAAAAACAAGTAATTTCCTTTAATAATGTAACACAACAACAAAGAAGTGTTTGGGTTGACGTAACCTACCAAATTAGTTCCTAAGAACAGATCAGTATCTGGTCAAGGCAGAGGGGGCACCAGGATTTGAACCAGGGACCTCTTGATCTGCAGTCAAATGCTCTACCACTGAGCTATACCCCCTTACAGTGAAGCATTTTTCTTAAAAAAAATTAAAAACGTAACACATCAAAGAAGTGTTTGGGATGACGTAACCTACCAAATTAGTTCCTAAAAACAACTCAGTATTTGGTCACAGCTGAGGGGGCACCCGGATTTGAACCGGGGACCTCTTGATCTGCAGTCAAATGCTCTACCACTGAGCTATACCCCCCTTTCAGTAATGTGCTTTTTTTCTTCAAAAAATATAAAACCCAAGCAATTTCCTTGAATAGATAGGTACAATGTAAAACAACAAAGAAGTGTTTGGCTTGATGTAACCTAGCAAAATAATTCCTAAAAACATTTTAGTATTTGGTCAGGGTAAAGGGGGCACCCGGATTTGAACCAGGGACCTCTTGACCTGCTTATACCACGAATGTGCACCGGACTGTGTGCTTTTGGTCGAGGGCCTCCAATGACCAAATGCCTCCATCTAGACACAACCTACCTACCTAACCAGTTCCTAAAAGCACTTTAGTATTTGGTCATAGCTAAGGGGGCACCCAGATGTGAACCGGGGGCCTCTTGATCTGCAGTCAAATGCTCTACCACTGAGCTATACCCCCTTACAGGGAAGGATTTTTCGTTTGAAAAAATAAAAAACCCAAGCAATTTCCTTGAATAGATGAGTACAATGTAACACATCAAAGAAGTGTTTGGGTTGACGTAACCTACCAAATTAGTTCCTAAAAACAACTCAGTATTTGGTCACAGCTAAGGGGGCACCCGGATTTGAACCGGAGACCTCTTGAACTGCAGTCAAATGCTCTACCACTGAGCTATACCCCCTTACAGTGACGCTTATTCCTTTAAAAAATAAAAAAAAACAAGTAATTTCCTTCAATAATGTAACACAACAACAAAGAAGTGTTTGGGTTGACGTAACCTACCAAATTAGTTCCTAAGAACAGATCAGTATCTGGTCAAGGCAGAGGGGGCACCCGGATTTGAACCGGGGACCTCTTGATCTGCAGTCAAATGCTCTACCACTGAGCTATACCCCCTTACAGTAATGTGCTTTTTTTCTTCAAAAAATATAAAACCCAAGCAATTTCCTTGAATAGATAGGTACAATGTAAAACAACAAAGAAGTGTTTGGCTTGATGTAACCTAGCAAAATAATTCCTAAAAACATTTTAGTATTTGGTCAGGGTAAAGGGGGCACCCGGATTTGAAACAGGGACCTCTTGACCTGCTTTTACCACGAATGTGCACCGGACCGTGTGCTTTTGGTCGAGGGCCTCCAATGACCAAATGCCTCCATCTAGACACATTGCTACCTGCCTCTCAGATGGCTACCTTTCAGGGATTGGTGGTTCCATGGTGTAATGGTTAGCACTGTGGCCTTTGAATCCCGTGATCCAAGTTCAAATCTTGGTGGAACCTCTTTGTAGCTTTTTGTGACAGGGGGAGAAAACAAAGGTCTTGCGGAACTCCTGATGTACCTGTAAAATGGCGATGAAATTGGCAGTCTCAAACTCGTCGGGGAATCATAGGCTTAAAAAGCAAAACGTTCAATGGCATTTCGTGACTTGACAAGCAAAAGCAGCCCCTTCCAAGGTTCTGTGGTGTAATGGTTAACACACACAACGATTTGGTCACAGCTAAGGAGGAATCCGGATTTGAACCAGGGACCTCTTGATCTGCAGTCAAATGCTCTACCACTGAGCTATACCCCCTTACAGTGAAACATTTTTCTGTAAAAAATAAAAAAACACAAGCAATTTCCTTGAATAGATAAGTACCATGTAACACAATAAAGAAGTGTTTGGCTTGATATAACCTAGCAAACTAATTCCTAAAAACATTTTAGTATTTGGTCAGCGTAAAGGGGGCACCCGGATTTGAAACAGGGACCTCTTGACCTGCTTTTACCACGAATGTGCACCGGACCAAATGCCTCCATCTAGACACAACCTACCAACCTACCTACCTAACCAGTTCCTAAAAGCACTTTAGTATTTGGTCATAGCTAAGGGGGCACCCGGATTTGAACGCGGGACCTCTTGATCTGCAGTCAAATGCTCTACCACTGAGCTATACCCCCTTACAGTGAAGCACTTTTCTTTAAAAAAATAAAAAACCAAAGTAATTTCCTTGAATAATGTAACACTACAACAAAGAAGTGTTTGGCTTGATATAACCTAGCAAAATAATTCCTAAAAACATTTTAGTATTTGGTCAGGGTAAAGGGGGCACCCGGATTTGAAACAGGGACCTCTTGACCTGCTTTTACCACGAATGTGCACCGGACCGTGTGCTTTTGGTCGAGGGTCTCCAATGACCACATGCCTCCATCTAGACACAACCTACCAACCTACCTACCTAACCAGTTCCTAAAAGCACTTTAGTATTTGGTCATAGCTAAGGGGGCACCCGGATTTGAAACAGGGACCTCTTGATCTGCGATCAAATGCTCTACCACTGAGCTATACCCCCTTACAGGGAAGGATTTTTCGTTTGAAAAAATAAAAAACCCAAGCAATTTCCTTGAATAGATGAGTACAATGTAACACATCAAAGAAGTGTTTGGGTTGACATAACCTACCAAATTAGTTCCTAAAAACAACTCAGTATTTGGTCACAGCTAAGGGGGCACCCGGATTTGAACCGGAGACCTCTTGATCTGCAGTCAAATGCTCTACCACTGAGCTATACCCCCTTACAGTGACGCTTATTCCTTTAAAAAATAAAAAAACCCAAGTAATTTCCTTGAATAATGTAACACAACAACAAAGAAGTGTTTGGGTTGACGTAACCTACCAAATTAGTTCCTAAAAACAACTCAGTATTTGGTCACAGTTAATGAGGCAGCTGGATTTGAACCGGGGACCTCTTGATCTGCAGTCAAATGCTCTACCACTGAGCTATACCCCCTTACAGTAATGCATCTTTCTTTAAGAAATAAAAAACACAAGCAATTACCTTGAATAGATAAGTACATTGTAACACAATAAAGAAGTGTTTGGCTTGATGTAACCTAGCAAACTAATTCCTAAAAACATTTTAGTATTTGGTCAGGGAGCACCCGGATTTGAAACAGGGACCTCTTGACCTGCTTTTACCACGAATGTGCACCGGACCGTGTGCTTTTGGTCGAGGGCCTCCAATGACCAAATGCCTCCATCTAGACCCAACCTACCTACCTAACCAGTTCCTAAAAGCACTTTAGTATTTGGTCACAGCTAAGGAGGCACCCGGATTTGAACCGGGGACCTCTTGATCTGCAGTCAAATGCTCTACCACTGAGCTATACCCCCTTACAGGGAAGGATTTTTCGTTTGAAAAAATAAAAAACCCAAGCAATTTCCTTGAATAGATGAGTACAATGTAACACATCAAAGAAGTGTTTGGGTTGACGTAACCTACCAAATTAGTTCCTAAAAACAACTCAGTATTTGGTCACAGCTAAGGGGGCACCCGGATTTGAACCGGAGACCTCTTGATCTGCAGTCAAATGCTCTACCACTGAGCTATACCCCCTTACAGTGACGCTTATTCCTTTAAAAAATAAAAAAAACCAAGTAATTTCCTTGAATAATGTAACACAACAACAAAGAAGTGTTTGGGTTGACGTAACCTACCAAATTAGTTCCTAAGAACAGATCAGTATCTGGTCAAGGCAGAGGGGGCACCAGGATTTGAACCAAGGACCTCTTGATCTGCAGTCAAATGCTCTACCACTGAGCTATACCCCCTTACAGTGAAGCATTTTTCTTAAAAAAAATTAAAAACGTAACACATCAAAGAAGTGTTTGGGATGACGTAACCTACCAAATTAGTTCCTAAAAACAACTCAGTATTTGGTCACAGCTAAGGGGGCACCCGGATTTGAACCGGGGACCTCTTGATCTGCTTTTACCACGAATGTGCACCGGACCGTGTGCTTTTGGTCGAGGGTCTCCAATGACCACATGCCTCCATCTAGACACAACCTACCAACCTACCTACCTAACCAGTTCCTAAAAGCACTTTAGTATTTGGTCATAGCTAAGGGTGCACCCGGATTTGAAACAGGGACCTCTTGATCTGCAGTCAAATGCTCTACCACTGAGCTATACCCCCTTACAGGGAAGGATTTTTCGTTTGAAAAAATAAAAAACCCAAGCAATTTCCTTGAATAGATGAGTACAATGTAACACATCAAAGAAGTGTTTGGGTTGACATAACCTACCAAATTAGTTCCTAAAAACAACTCAGTATTTGGTCACAGCTAAGGGGGCACCCGGATTTGAACCGGAGACCTCTTGATCTGCAGTCAAATGCTCTACCACTGAGCTATACCCCCTTACAGTGACGCTTATTCCTTTAAAAAATTAAAAAAACCCAAGTAATTTCCTTGAATAATGTAACACAACAACAAAGAAGTGTTTGGGTTGACGTAACCTACCAAATTAGTTCCTAAAAACAACTCAGTATTTGGTCACAGTTAATGAGGCAGCTGGATTTGAACCGGGGACCTCTTGATCTGCAGTCAAATGCTCTACCACTGAGCTATACCCCCTTACAGTAATGCATCTTTCTTTAAGAAATAAAAAACACAAGCAATTACCTTGAATAGATAAGTACATTGTAACACAATAAAGAAGTGTTTGGCTTGATGTAACCTAGCAAACTAATTCCTAAAAACATTTTAGTATTTGGTCAGGGAGCACCCGGATTTGAAACAGGGACCTCTTGACCTGCTTTTACCACGAATGTGCACCGGACCGTGTGCTTTTGGTCGAGGGCCTCCAATGACCAAATGCCTCCATCTAGACCCAACCTACCTACCTAACCAGTTCCTAAAAGCACTTTAGTATTTGGTCACAGCTAAGGAGGCACCCGGATTTGAACCGGGGACCTCTTGATCTGCAGTCAAATGCTCTACCACTGAGCTATACCCCCTTACAGGGAAGGATTTTTCGTTTGAAAAAATAAAAAACCCAAGCAATTTCCTTGAATAGATGAGTACAATGTAACACATCAAAGAAGTGTTTGGGTTGACGTAACCTACCAAATTAGTTCCTAAAAACAACTCAGTATTTGGTCACAGCTAAGGGGGCACCCGGATTTGAACCGGAGACCTCTTGATCTGCAGTCAAATGCTCTACCACTGAGCTATACCCCCTTACAGTGACGCTTATTCCTTTAAAAAATAAAAAAAACCAAGTAATTTCCTTGAATAATGTAACACAACAACAAAGAAGTGTTTGGGTTGACGTAACCTACCAAATTAGTTCCTAAGAACAGATCAGTATCTGGTCAAGGCAGAGGGGGCACCAGGATTTGAACCAAGGACCTCTTGATCTGCAGTCAAATGCTCTACCACTGAGCTATACCCCCTTACAGTGAAGCATTTTTCTTAAAAAAAATTAAAAACGTAACACATCAAAGAAGTGTTTGGGATGACGTAACCTACCAAATTAGTTCCTAAAAACAACTCAGTATTTGGTCACAGCTAAGGGGGCACCCGGATTTGAACCGGGGACCTCTTGATCTGCAGTCAAATGCTCTACCACTGAGCTATACCCCCCTTACAGTAATGTGCTTTTTTTCTTCAAAAAATATAAAACCCAAGCAATTTCCTTGAATAGATAGGTACAATGTAAAACAACAAAGAAGTGTTTGGCTTGATGTAACCGAGCAAAATAATTCCTAAAAACATTTTAGTATTTGGTCAGGGTAAAGGGGGCACCCGGATTTGAACCAGGGACCTCTTGACCTGCTTTTACCACGAATGTGCACCGGACCGTGTGCTTTTGGTCGAGGGCCTCCAATGACCAAATGCCTCCATCTAGACACATTGCTACCTGCCTCTCAGATGGCTACCTTTCAGGGATTGGTGGTTCCATGGTGTAATGGTTAGCACTCTGGGCTTTGAATCCAGTGATCCAATTTTAAATCTTGGTGGAACCTCTTTGTAGCTTTTTGTGACAGGGGGAGAAAACAAAGGTGTTGCGGAACTCCTGATGTACCTGTAAAATGGCGGTGAAATTGCCAGTCTCAAACTCGTCGGGGAATCATAGGGTGCTTCTCAATTCTTATTTGTGCATCCTCGTTTCCTTTCCTTGCTTCCTTTCCTCGCGTCTTAGCTCCACCCCTCCAGGATGCGAGGGAAGGACGCAAGGAAAAGACGAGAGGACGGAGGAATTGAATCAAGTGAAATGATAAATCCTCGCTCCCTTTAGCGTCACTTCAAAGCGTCATCAGCTGCGCTCGAGGGATCTACCCACTTGTTGTTAAAGTTTGGTTATTTAAAAAAATATAATAAATATTAATAAAGCAAGATGCCTAGTTGAAATATATGAGATATAAAGTTTATTTAATCTGTAAAAGTAAAGCATACATTTAAATTATTGTGACAGATAAGAAGGGGGAGGAGAATTTATGCATGCGTCAGATTACTCGATGAGAAACACTTCCGCAAAGGATGCACCTGTGTATCATCGCTCATGACTCCTCAGGAAAGCCTCCTCACTCCTCGTTCCTCGCATCCTCGCGGTGCGATTAGAGAATTGAGATGTCCTTCAAGATGGCTGAGCTCGATTGTTTTCCGGGTCATAAGATGTAGGACGGAGGAGCGAGGAGACGAGGAGGGATATTGAGAAGCACCCATAGGCTTAAAAAGCAAAACGTTCAATGGAAAGCTGAACGTAGTTGGAAGAAAACAAAACTAGAAGTTTTTCGCCTTTCGTGGAAAGAAAAAATGATTGAGTACAGAACAGCCATAAGAAATGCTAGATCTACTTATTTTTCAAATCTCTTAATAGAAAACAAACATAATCCTAGGTATTTATTTGACACAGTGGCTAAATTAACTAGAAACAGAGATTCAACTGCTGACATTTCCATAGAGCACAGCAGTAATGACTTTATGAACTTCTTTACTTGCAAGATTGATAATATTAGAGAGAAAATTATAAACATGCAACCGTCTACAGTTTCTCTTCAGACAGTGCACTGTAGTGTCCCTGAGGTAAAACTAGAATCATTCGCCGCTATAGGAGAGGAAGAATTATCTAAACTTATCAAATCATCAAAATCAACGACATGTATGTTAGACCCAATGCCGACTAAACTACTGAAAGAAATGCTTCCAGAGGTCGTAGGTCCACTTCTTGATATAATTAATTCATCATTAACACTAGGACACGTGCCAAAAACCTTTAAGCAGGCTATTATCAAACCTCTTATTAAAAAACCTCAACTAGATCTGAGAGATTTAGTAAATTACAGGCCAATCTCGAATCTACCTTTTCTGTCAAAGATACTAGAAAAGGCAGTTTCAACACAACTGTGTTCCTTTTTAGAAAGAAATGGAATCTGTGAGGATTTCCAGTCAGGATTTAGACCATACCATAGTACTGAGACTGCTCTCGTTAGAGTTACAAACGATCTACTCCTATCATCCGATCGTGGCTGTATTTCTCTATTAGTGTTATTAGATCTCAGTGCTGCTTTTGACACTATCGATCATAACATTCTTTTAAAAAGACTTGAAAACTATATTGGCATTAGTGGAATTGCTTTGGCATGGTTCAAATCATACTTATCTGACCGTTATCAGTCTGTGGTAGTTAATGAAGAGATGTCGTATCGATCACAGGTTAAATATGGGGTACCACAAGGCTCAGTATTAGGACCGTTGCTTTTCACTCTGTACATGCTGCCCTTAGGAGAGATACTTAGGAAGCATGGTGTTAGTTTTCACTGCTACGCTGACGATACTCAGCTCTATATTTCCTCGCGCCCTGACGAAACCTACAAATTCACAAAACTAACAGAATGCATAGCTGACATTAAAAACTGGATGACAAGAAATTTCTTATTATTAAATTCAGAAAAAACTGATTTCCTAATCTTTGGACCAAAAACTTCCTCACGAAAAAACCTTGAATACTCTCTAACACTTGACGGGTGCTCCATTAAACCTTCGTCCTCAGTTAGGAACCTGGGTGTGCTCTTTGATACCAATCTTTCATTTGAAAGTCATGTTTCTAGTATCTGTAAAACCGCCTTCTTCCATCTAAAAAATATATCTAAATTACGACATATGCTCTCAATGACAAATGCGGAACAGTTGGTTCATGCATTCATGACCTCAAGACTAGATTATTGTAACGCTCTACTGGGTGGTTGTTCTGCTCGGCTTTTAAACAAACTACAGTTGGTTCAAAATGCGGCAGCTAGAGTTCTTACTAGAACCAGAAAGTATGACCATATTAGCCCAGTTCTGTCAACATTACATTGGCTCCCTATTAAACATCGTATAGATTTTAAAATCTTGCTACTTACTGATAAAGCTCTAAATGGTTTAGCTCCCCAGTACCTAAGTGAGCTCTTAATGCATTATAGTCCTTCACGTTTATTGCGATCTCAGAATTTAGGCCAGTTGATAATACCCAGAATATCAAAATCAACTGAAGGCGGCAGATCCTTTTCCTATTTAGCACCTAAACTCTGGAACAATCTTCCTAGCATTGTTCGGGAAGCAGACACACTCTGTCAGTTTAAATCTAGACTAAAAACACATCTCTTTGCTCTTGCATACACATAACACATTATCAATACATTAACATTTTTCAAATCCGTTAAAGGATTGTTACGCTGCAATAATTAGGTCGGCCGGAACCGAGAACATTTCCTATAACACTAGATATACCTGTACATCAGAACAAGAATGGCATCTACGCTAATATCTGTCTCTCTGCTTATCCTGAGGTTTGCCAGGTGCTGGATCCAGGCCGTATCCAGGTCAGATGGAGAACCTGCGTCTGGACCAGACTACAACGTAGCCCAGGATCCCCGTATCCGCTTACATATATTTATATATAATCGATTTTTAATCTCTATAATAAAAATGTACAATTCAGATTTTGATCTCCATATACATTTACATATATATATCTTCCAAGGGGTTTTTTCCCTCCTAGGACTTTTTTCCCAGTGCTAGCACGCTGGGTTTTTCTCCTAGGGGGTTTTTTCCACCCCTGGAAGTCAGCTGACATTGGCTTAATGTAGCACCATCTTGTATATGTTACATATTACCACGCTTGTTTGTACAGTTTTAACCACTTCCCTTTTTTTCTGTGCTTCTAATATGTAAAGCTGCTTTGAAACAATTACCAATTGTAAAAGCGCTATATAAATAAATTTGACTTGACTTGACTTGAATGGCATTTCGTGACTTGACAAGCAAAAGCAGCCCCTTCCAAGGTTCTGTGGTGTAATGGTTAACACACACAACGATTTGGTGACAGCTAAGGAGGAATCTGGATTTGAACCAGGGACCTCTTGATCTGCAGTCAAATGCTCTACCACTGAGCAATACCCCCCTAAAGTGCAGCATTTTTTTAAAAAAGATCCCAAGCAATTTCCATGAATAGATAAGTACAATGTAACACATCGAAGAAGTGTTTGGGTTGACGTAACCTACCAAATTAGTTCCTAAAAACAACTCAGTATTTGGTCACAGCAAAGGAGGTATCCGGATTTGAACCAGAGACCTCTTGATCTGCAGTCAAATGCTCTACCACTGAGCTATACCCCCTTACAGTGAAGCTTTTTTCTGTAAAAAAATAAAAAAACCCAAGCAATTTCCATGAATAGATGAGTACAATGTAATACATCAAAGAAGTGTTTGGGTTGACATAATCTACCAAATTAGTTCCTAAAAACAACTGAGTATTTGGTCACAGATAAGGGGGCACCCGGATTTGAACCGGAGACCTCTTAATCTGCGGTCAAATGCTCTACCACTGAGCTATACCCCCTTACAGTGAAGCACTTTTCTTTAAAAAAATAAAAAATCCAAGTAATTTCCTTGAATAATGTAACACAACAACAAAGAAGTGTTTGGCTTGAAGTAACCTTCCAAAGTAGTTCCTAAAAGCACTTTAGCATTTGGTCACAGCTAAGGGGGCACCTGGATTTGAACCGGGGACCGCTTGATCTGCAGTCAAATGCTCTACCACTGAGCTATACCCCCTTACAGTAATGTGCTTTTTTCCTTCAAAAAATATAAAACCCAAGCAATTTCCTTGAATAGATAGGTACAATGTAAAACAACAAAGAAGTGTTTGGCTTGATGTAACCTAGCAAAATAATTCCTAAAAACATTTTAGTATTTGGTCAGGGTAAAGGGGGCACCCGGATTTGAACCAGGGACCTCTTGACCTGCTTTTACCACGAATGTGCACCAGACCGTTTACTTTTGGTCGAGGGCCTCCAATGACCAAATGCCTCCATCTAGACACAACCTACCAACCTAACCAGTTCCTAAAAGCATTTTAGTATTTGATCATAGCTAAGGGAGCACCCGGATTTGAACCAGGGACCTCTTGATCTGCAGTCAAATGCTCTACCACTGAGCTATACCCCCTTACAGGGAAGGATTTTTCGTTTGAAAAAATAAAAAACCCAAGCAATTTCCTTGAATAGATAAGTACAATGTAACACATCAAAGAAGTGTTTGGGTTGACGTAACCTACCAAATTAGTTCCTAAAAACAACTCAGTATTTGGTCACAGTTAAGGGGGCACCCGGATTTGAACCGGAGACCTCTTGATCTGCAGTCAAATGCTCTACCACTGAGCTATACCCCCTTACAGTAATGTGCTTTTTTTCTTCAAAAAATATAAAACCCAAGCAATTTCCTTGAATAGATAGGTACAATGTAAAACAACAAAGAAGTGTTTGGCTTGATGTAACCTAGCAAAATAATTCCTAAAAACATTTTAGTATTTGGTCAGGGTAAAGGGGGCACCCGGATTTGAAACAGGGACCTCTTGACCTGCTTTTACCACGAATGTGCACCGGACCGTGTGCTTTTGGTCGAGGGCCTCCAATGACCAAATGCCTCCATCTAGACACAACCTACCAACCTAACCAGTTCCTAAAAGCACTTTAGTATTTGGTCATAGCTAAGGGGGCACCCGGATTTAAACCGGGGACCTCTTGATCTGCAGTCAAATGCTCTACCACTGAGCTATATCCCCTTACAGTGAAGCTTTTTTCTGTAAAAAAATAAAAAAACCCAAGCAATTTCCATGAATAGATAAGTACAATGTAACAGAACAAAGAAGTGTTTGGGTTGACGTAACCTACCAAATTAGTTCCTAAAAACAACTGAGTATTTGGTCACAGCTAAGGGGGCACCCGGATTTGAACCAGGGACCTCTTGAACTGCAGTCAAATGCTCTACCGCTGAGCTATACCCCCTTACAGTGAAGCATTTTTCTGTAAAAAAATAAAAAAACCCAAGCAATTTCCTTGAATAGATAAGTACAATGTAACAAAACAAAGAAGTGATTGGCTTGAAGTAACCTTCCAAAGTAGTTCCTAAAAGCACTTTAGTATTTGGTCACAGCTAAGGGGGCACCCGGATTTGAACCGGAGACCTCTTGATCTGCAGTCAAATGCTCTACCACTGAGCTATACCCCCTTACAGTGAAGCATTTTTCTTAAAAAAAAATTAAAAACGTAACACATCAAAGAAGTGTTTGGGATGACGTAACCTACCAAATTAGTTCCTAAAAACAACTCAGTATTTGGTCACAGCTAAGGGGGCACCTGGATTTGAACCGGGG
Source organism: Chanodichthys erythropterus (assembly GCF_024489055.1). Taxonomy (NCBI): domain Eukaryota; kingdom Metazoa; phylum Chordata; class Actinopteri; order Cypriniformes; family Xenocyprididae; genus Chanodichthys; species Chanodichthys erythropterus. The sequence continues at coordinate 34,172,702 of NC_090226.1, read as the reverse complement.
ACCTCTTGATCTGCAGTCAAATGCTCTACCACTGAGCTATACCCCCTTACAGTAATGTGCTTTTTTCCTTCAAAAAATATAAAACCCAAGCAATTTCCTTGAATAGATAGGTACAATGTAAAACAACAAAGAAGTGTTTGGCTTGATGTAACCTAGCAAAATAATTCCTAAAAACATTTTAGTATTTGGTCAGGGTAAAGGGGGCACCCGGATTTGAACCAGGGACCTCTTGACCTGCTTTTACCACGAATGTGCACCAGACCGTGTACTTTTGGTCGAGGGCCTCCAATGACCAAATGCCTCCATCTAGACACAACCTACCAACCTAACCAGTTCCTAAAAGCATTTTAGTATTTGATCATAGCTAAGGGAGCACCCGGATTTGAACCGGGGACCTCTTGATCTGCAGTCAAATGCTCTACCACTGAGCTATACCCCCTTACAGGGAAGGATTTTTCGTTTGAAAAAATAAAAAACCCAAGCAATTTCCTTGAATAGATAAGTACAATGTAACACATCAAAGAAGTGTTTGGGTTGACGTAACCTACCAAATTAGTTCCTAAAAGCAACTCAGTATTTGGTCACAGCTAAGGGGGCACCCGGATTTGAACCGGAGACCTCTTGATCTGCAGTCAAATGCTCTACCACTGAGCTATACCCCCTTACAGTAATGTGCTTTTTTTCTTCAAAAAATATAAAACCCAAGCAATTTCCTTGAATAGATAGGTACAATGTAAAACAACAAAGAAGTGTTTGGCTTGATGTAACCTAGCAAAATAATTCCTAAAAACATTTTAGTATTTGGTCAGGGTAAAGGGGGCACCCGGATTTGAAACAGGGACCTCTTGACCTGCTTTTACCACGAATGTGCACCGGACCGTGTGCTTTTGGTCGAGGGCCTCCAATGACCAAATGCCTCCATCTAGACACAACCTACCAACCTAACCAGTTCCTAAAAGCATTTTAGTATTTGATCATAGCTAAGGGGGCACCCAGATTTGAACCGGGGACCTCTTGATCTGCAGTCAAATGCTCTACCACTGAGCTATACCCCCTTACAGGGAAGAATTTTTCGTTTGAAAAAATAAAAAACCCAAGCAATTTCCTTGAATAGATAAGTACAATGTAACACATCAAAGAAGTGTTTGGGTTGACGTAACCTACCAAATTAGTTCCTAAAAACAACTCAGTATTTGGTCACAGCTAAGGGGGCACCCGGATTTGAACCGGAGACCTCTTGATCTGCAGTCAAATGCTCTACCACTGAGCTATACCCCCTTACAGTCATGCATCTTTCTTTAAGAAATAAAAAACACAAGCAATTACCTTGAATAGATAAGTACATTGTAACACAATAAAGAAGTGTTTGGCTTGATGTAACCTAGCAAACTAATTCCTAAAAACATTTTAGTATTTGGTCAGGGTAAAGGGAGCACCCGGATTTGAAACATGGACCTCTTGACCTGCTTTTACCACGAATGTGCACCGGACCGTGTGCTTTTGGTCGAGGGCCTCCAATGACCAAATGCCTCCATCTAGACACAACCTACCAACCTAACCAGTTCCTAAAAGCACTTTAGTACTTGATCATAGCTAAGGGGGCACCCGGATTTGAACCGGGGACCTCTTGATCTGCAGTCAAATGCTCTACCACTGAGCTATACCCCCTTACAGTGAAGCTTTTCTCTTTGAAAAAATAAAAAACCCAAGCAAATTTCTTGAATAGATAAGTACAATGTAACAAAACAAGGAAGTGTTTGGGTTGACGTAACCTACCAAATTAGTTCCTCAAAACAACTCAGTATTTGGTCACAGCTAAGAGGGCACCCGGATTTGAACCGGGGACCTCTTGATCTGCAGTCAAATGCTCTACCACTGAGCTATACCCCCTTACAGTGAAGCTTTTCTCTTTGAAAAAATAAAAAACCCAAGCAAATTCCTTGAATACATAAGTACAATGTAACAAAACAAAGAAGTGTTTGGGTTGACGTAACCTACCAAATTAGTTCTTAAAAACAACTGAGTATTTGGTCACAGCTAAGGGGGCACCCGGATTTGAACCGGGGACCTCTTGATCTGCAGTCAAATGCTCTACCACTGAGCTATACCCCCTTACAGTAATGTGCTTTTTTTCTTCAAAAAATATAAAACCCAAGCAATTTCCTTGAATAGATAGGTACAATGTAAAACAACAAAGAAGTGTTTGGCTTGATGTAACCTAGCAAAATAATTCCTAAAAACATTTTAGTATTTGGTCAGGGTAAAGGGGGCACCCGGATTTGAAACAAGGACCTCTTGACCTGCTTTTACCACAAATGTGCACCAGACCGTGTACTTTTGGTCGAGGGCCTCCAATGACCAAATGCCTCCATCTAGACACAACCTACCAACCTAACCAGTTCCTAAAAGCATTTTAGTATTTGATCATAGCTAAGGGGGCACCCGGATTCGAACCGTGGACCTCTTGATCTGCAGTCAAATGCTCTACCACTGAGCTATACCCCTTTACAGTAATGTGCTTTTTTTCTTCAAAAAATATAAAACCCAAGCAATTTCCTTGAATAGATAGGTACAATGTAAAACAACAAAGAAGTGTTTGGCTTGATGTAACCTAGCAAAATAATTCCTAAAAACATTTTAGTATTTGGTCAGGGTAAAGGGGGCACCCGGATTTGAAACAGGGACCTCTTGACCTGCTTTTACCACGAATGTGCACCGGACCGTGTGCTTTTGGTCGAGGGCCTCCAATGACCAAATGCCTCCATCTAGACACAACCTACCAACCTAACCAGTTCCTAAAAGCACTTTAGTATTTGGTCATAGCTAAGGGGGCACCCGGATTTAAACCGGGGACCTCTTGATCTGCAGTCAAATGCTCTACCACTGAGCTATAACCCCTTACAGTGAAGCTTTTTTCTGTAAAAAAATAAAAAAACCCAAGCAATTTCCATGAATAGATAAGTACAATGTAACAGAACAAAGAAGTGTTTGGGTTGACGTAACCTACCAAATTAGTTCCTAAAAACAACTGAGTATTTGGTCACAGCTAAGGGGGCACCCGGATTTGAACCAGGGACCTCTTGAACTGCAGTCAAATGCTCTACCGCTGAGCTATACCCCCTTACAGTGAAGCATTTTTCTGTAAAAAAATAAAAAAACCCAAGCAATTTCCTTGAATAGATAAGTACAATGTAACAAAACAAAGAAGTGATTGGCTTGAAGTAACCTTCCAAAGTAGTTCCTAAAAGCACTTTAGTATTTGGTCACAGCTAAGGGGGCACCCGGATTTGAACCGGAGACCTCTTGATCTGCAGTCAAATGCTCTACCACTGAGCTATACCCCCTTACAGTGAAGCATTTTTCTTAAAAAAAAATTAAAAACGTAACACATCAAAGAAGTGTTTGGGATGATGTAACCTACCAAATTAGTTCCTAAAAACAACTCAGTATTTGGTCACAGCTAAGGGGGCACCTGGATTTGAACCGGGGACCTCTTGATCTGCAGTCAAATGCTCTACCACTGAGCTATACCCCCTTACAGTAATGTGCTTTTTTCCTTCAAAAAATATAAAACCCAAGCAATTTCCTTGAATAGATAGGTACAATGTAAAACAACAAAGAAGTGTTTGGCTTGATGTAACCTAGCAAAATAATTCCTAAAAACATTTTAGTATTTGGTCAGGGTAAAGGGGGCACCCGGATTTGAAACAGGGACCTCTTGACCTGCTTTTACCACGAATGTGCACCAGACCGTGTACTTTTGGTCGAGGGCCTCCAATGACCAAATGCCTCCATCTAGACACAACCTACCAACCTAACCAGTTCCTAAAAGCATTTTAGTATTTGATCATAGCTAAGGGGGCACCCAGATTTGAACTGGGGACCTCTTGATCTGCAGTCAAATGCTCTACCACTGAGCTATACCCCCTTACAGGGAAGGATTTTTCGTTTGAAAAAATAAAAAACCCAAGCAATTTCCTTGAATAGATAAGTACAATGTAACACATCAAAGAAGTGTTTGGGTTGACGTAACCTACCAAATTAGTTCCTAAAAACAACTCAGTATTTGGTCACAGCTAAGGGGGCACCCGGATTTGAACCGGAGACCTCTTGATCTGCAGTCAAATGCTCTACCACTGAGCTATACCCCCTTACAGTCATGCATCTTTCTTTAAGAAATAAAAAACACAAGCAATTACCTTGAATAGATAAGTACATTGTAACACAATAAAGAAGTGTTTGGCTTGATGTAACCTAGCAAACTAATTCCTAAAAACATTTTAGTATTTGGTCAGGGTAAAGGGAGCACCCGGATTTGAAACAGGGACCTCTTGACCTGCTTTTACCACGAATGTGCACCGGACCGTGTGCTTTTGGTCGAGGGCCTCCAATGACCAAATGCCTCCATCTAGACACAACCTACCAACCTAACCAGTTCCTAAAAGCACTTTAGTACTTGATCATAGCTAAGGGGGCACCCGGATTTGAACCGGGGACCTCTTGATCTGCAGTCAAATGCTCTACCACTGAGCTATACCCCCTTACAGTGAAGCTTTTCTCTTTGAAAAAATAAAAAACCCAAGCAAATTTCTTGAATAGATAAGTACAATGTAACAAAACAAGGAAGTGTTTGGGTTGACGTAACCTACCAAATTAGTTCCTCAAAACAACTCAGTATTTGGTCACAGCTAAGAGGGCACCCGGATTTGAACCGGGGACCTCTTGATCTGCAGTCAAATGCTCTACCACTGAGCTATACCCCCTTACAGTGAAGTATTTTTCTGTAAAAAATAAAAAAAACACAAGCAATTTCCTTGAATAGATAAGTACAATGTAACACAATAAAGAAGTGTTTGGCTTGATGTAACCTAGCAAACTAATTCCTAAAAACATTTTAGTATTTGGTCAGGGTAAAGGGAGCACCCGGATTTGAAACAGGGACCTCTTGACCTGCTTTTACCACGAATGTGCACCGGACCGTGTGCTTTTGGCCGAGGGCCTCCAATGACCAAATGCCTCCATCTAGACACAACCTACCAACTTAACCAGTTCCTAAAAGCATTTTAGTATTTGATCATAGCTAAGGGGGCACCCGGATTCGAACCGTGGACCTCTTGATCTGCAGTCAAATGCTCTACCACTGAGCTATACCCCTTTACAGTAATGTGCTTTTTTTCTTCAAAAAATATAAAACCCAAGCAATTTCCTTGAATAGATAGGTACAATGTAAAACAACAAAGAAGTGTTTGGCTTGATGTAACCTAGCAAAATAATTCCTAAAAACATTTTAGTATTTGGTCAGGGTAAAGGGGGCACCCGGATTTGAAACAGGGACCTCTTGACCTGCTTTTACCACGAATGTGCACCGGACCGTGTGCTTTTGGTCGAGGGCCTCCAATGACCAAATGCCTCCATCTAGACACAACCTACCAACCTAACCAGTTCCTAAAAGCACTTTAGTATTTGGTCATAGCTAAGGGGGCACCCGGATTTAAACCGGGGACCTCTTGATCTGCAGTCAAATGCTCTACCACTGAGCTATAACCCCTTACAGTGAAGCTTTTTTCTGTAAAAAAATAAAAAAACCCAAGCAATTTCCATGAATAGATAAGTACAATGTAACAGAACAAAGAAGTGTTTGGGTTGACGTAACCTACCAAATTAGTTCCTAAAAACAACTGAGTATTTGGTCACAGCTAAGGGGGCACCCGGATTTGAACCAGGGACCTCTTGAACTGCAGTCAAATGCTCTACCGCTGAGCTATACCCCCTTACAGTGAAGTATTTTTCTGTAAAAAAATAAAAAAACCCAAGCAATTTCCTTGAATAGATAAGTACAATGTAACAAAACAAAGAAGTGATTGGCTTGAAGTAACCTTCCAAAGTAGTTCCTAAAAGCACTTTAGTATTTGGTCACAGCTAAGGGGGCACCCGGATTTGAACCGGAGACCTCTTGATCTGCAGTCAAATGCTCTACCACTGAGCTATACCCCCTTACAGTGAAGCATTTTTCTTAAAAAAAAATTAAAAACGTAACACATCAAAGAAGTGTTTGGGATGATGTAACCTACCAAATTAGTTCCTAAAAACAACTCAGTATTTGGTCACAGCTAAGGGGGTACCTGGATTTGAACCGGGGACCTCTTGATCTGCAGTCAAATGCTCTACCACTGAGCTATACCCCCTTACAGTAATGTGCTTTTTTCCTTCAAAAAATATAAAACCCAAGCAATTTCCTTGAATAGATAGGTACAATGTAAAACAACAAAGAAGTGTTTGGCTTGATGTAACCTAGCAAAATAATTCCTAAAAACATTTTAGTATTTGGTCAGGGTAAAGGGGGCACCCGGATTTGAACCAGGGACCTCTTGACCTGCTTTTACCACGAATGTGCACCAGACCGTGTACTTTTGGTCGAGGGCCTCCAATGACCAAATGCCTCCATCTAGACACAACCTACCAACCTAACCAGTTCCTAAAAGCATTTTAGTATTTGATCATAGCTAAGGGGGCACCCAGATTTGAACTGGGGACCTCTTGATCTGCAGTCAAATGCTCTACCACTGAGCTATACCCCCTTACAGGGAAGGATTTTTCGTTTGAAAAAATAAAAAACCCAAGCAATTTCCTTGAATGGATAAGTACAATGTAACACATCAAAGAAGTGTTTGGGTTGACGTAACCTACCAAATTAGTTCCTAAAAACAACTCAGTATTTGGTCACAGCTAAGGGGGCACCCGGATTTGAACCGGAGACCTCTTGATCTGCAGTCAAATGCTCTACCACTGAGCTATACCCCCTTACAGTCATGCATCTTTCTTTAAGAAATAAAAAACACAAGCAATTACCTTGAATAGATAAGTACATTGTAACACAATAAAGAAGTGTTTGGCTTGATGTAACCTAGCAAACTAATTCCTAAAAACATTTTAGTATTTGGTCAGGGTAAAGGGAGCACCCGGATTTGAAACAGGGACCTCTTGACCTGCTTTTACCACGAATGTGCACCGGACCGTGTGCTTTTGGTCGAGGGCCTCCAATGACCAAATGCCTCCATCTAGACACAACCTACCAACCTAACCAGTTCCTAAAAGCACTTTAGTACTTGATCATAGCTAAGGGGGCACCCGGATTTGAACCGGGGACCTCTTGATCTGCAGTCAAATGCTCTACCACTGAGCTATACCCCCTTACAGTGAAGCTTTTCTCTTTGAAAAAATAAAAAACCCAAGCAAATTTCTTGAATAGATAAGTACAATGTAACAAAACAAGGAAGTGTTTGGGTTGACGTAACCTACCAAATTAGTTCCTCAAAACAACTCAGTATTTGGTCACAGCTAAGAGGGCACCCGGATTTGAACCGGGGACCTCTTGATCTGCAGTCAAATGCTCTACCACTGAGCTATACCCCCTTACAGTGAAGTATTTTTCTGTAAAAAATAAAAAAAACACAAGCAATTTCCTTGAATAGATAAGTACAATGTAACACAATAAAGAAGTGTTTGGCTTGATGTAACCTAGCAAAATAATTCCTAAAAACATTTTAGTATTTGGTCAGGGTAAAGGGGGCACCCGGATTTGAAACAGGGACCTCTTGACCTGCTTTTACCACGAATGTGCACCGGACCGTGTGCTTTTGGTCGAGGGCCTCCAATGACCAAATGCCTCCATCTAGACACAACCTACCAACCTAACCAGTTCCTAAAAGCACTTTAGTATTTGGTCATAGCTAAGGGGGCACCCGGATTTAAACCGGGGACCTCTTGATCTGCAGTCAAATGCTCTACCACTGAGCTATAACCCCTTACAGTTGAAGCTTTTTTCTGTAAAAAAATAAAAAAACCCAAGCAATTTCCATGAATAGATAAGTACAATGTAACAGAACAAAGAAGTGTTTGGGTTGACGTAACCTACCAAATTAGTTCCTAAAAACAACTGAGTATTTGGTCACAGCTAAGGGGGCACCCGGATTTGAACCAGGGACCTCTTGAACTGCAGTCAAATGCTCTACCGCTGAGCTATACCCCCTTACAGTGAAGCATTTTTCTGTAAAAAAATAAAAAAACCCAAGCAATTTCCTTGAATAGATAAGTACAATGTAACAAAACAAAGAAGTGATTGGCTTGAAGTAACCTTCCAAAGTAGTTCCTAAAAGCACTTTAGTATTTGGTCACAGCTAAGGGGGCACCCGGATTTGAACCGGAGACCTCTTGATCTGCAGTCAAATGCTCTACCACTGAGCTATACCCCCTTACAGTGAAGCATTTTTCTTAAAAAAAAATTAAAAACGTAACACATCAAAGAAGTGTTTGGGATGACGTAACCTACCAAATTAGTTCCTAAAAACAACTCAGTATTTGGTCACAGCTAAGGGGGCACCTGGATTTGAACCGGGGACCTCTTGATCTGCAGTCAAATGCTCTACCACTGAGCTATACCCCCTTACAGTAATGTGCTTTTTTCCTTCAAAAAATATAAAACCCAAGCAATTTCCTTGAATAGATAGGTACAATGTAAAACAACAAAGAAGTGTTTGGCTTGATGTAACCTAGCAAAATAATTCCTAAAAACATTTTAGTATTTGGTCAGGGTAAAGGGGGCACCCGGATTTGAACCAGGGACCTCTTGACCTGCTTTTACCACGAATGTGCACCAGACCGTGTACTTTTGGTCGAGGGCCTCCAATGACCAAATGCCTCCATCTAGACACAACCTACCAACCTAACCAGTTCCTAAAAGCATTTTAGTATTTGATCATAGCTAAGGGGGCACCCAGATTTGAACCGGGGACCTCTTGATCTGCAGTCAAATGCTCTACCACTGAGCTATACCCCCTTACAGGGAAGGATTTTTCGTTTGAAAAAATAAAAAACCCAAGCAATTTCCTTGAATAGATAAGTACAATGTAACACATCAAAGAAGTGTTTGGGTTGACGTAACCTACCAAATTAGTTCCTAAAAACAACTCAGTATTTGGTCACAGCTAAGGGGGCACCCGGATTTGAACCAGGGACCTCTTGACCTGCTTTTACCACGAATGTGCACCGGACCGTGTGCTTTTGGTCGAGGGCCTCCAATGACCAAATGCCTCCATCTAGACACATTGCTACCTGCCTCTCAGATGGCTACCTTTCAGGGATTGGTGGTTCCATGGTGTAATGGTTAGCACTCTGGGCTTTGAATCCAGTGATCCAATTTTAAATCTTGGTGGAACCTCTTTGTAGCTTTTTGTGACAGGGGGAGAAAACAAAGGTGTTGCGGAACTCCTGATGTACCTGTAAAATGGCGGTGAAATTGCCAGTCTCAAACTCGTCGGGGAATCATAGGGTGCTTCTCAATTCTTATTTGTGCATCCTCGTTTCCTTTCCTTGCTTCCTTTCCTCGCGTCTTAGCTCCACCCCTCCAGGATGCGAGGGAAGGACGCAAGGAAAAGACGAGAGGACGGAGGAATTGAATCAAGTGAAATGATAAATCCTCGCTCCCTTTAGCGTCACTTCAAAGCGTCATCAGCTGCGCTCGAGGGATCTACCCACTTGTTGTTAAAGTTTGGTTATTTAAAAAAATATAATAAATATTAATAAAGCAAGATGCCTAGTTGAAATATATGAGATATAAAGTTTATTTAATCTGTAAAAGTAAAGCATACATTTAAATTATTGTGACAGATAAGAAGGGGGAGGAGAATTTATGCATGCGTCAGATTACTCGATGAGAAACACTTCCGCAAAGGATGCACCTGTGTATCATCGCTCATGACTCCTCAGGAAAGCCTCCTCACTCCTCGTTCCTCGCATCCTCGCGGTGCGATTAGAGAATTGAGATGTCCTTCAAGATGGCTGAGCTCGATTGTTTTCCGGGTCATAAGATGTAGGACGGAGGAGCGAGGAGACGAGGAGGGATATTGAGAAGCACCCATAGGCTTAAAAAGCAAAACGTTCAATGGAAAGCTGAACGTAGTTGGAAGAAAACAAAACTAGAAGTTTTTCGCCTTTCGTGGAAAGAAAAAATGATTGAGTACAGAACAGCCATAAGAAATGCTAGATCTACTTATTTTTCAAATCTCTTAATAGAAAACAAACATAATCCTAGGTATTTATTTGACACAGTGGCTAAATTAACTAGAAACAGAGATTCAACTGCTGACATTTCCATAGAGCACAGCAGTAATGACTTTATGAACTTCTTTACTTGCAAGATTGATAATATTAGAGAGAAAATTATAAACATGCAACCGTCTACAGTTTCTCTTCAGACAGTGCACTGTAGTGTCCCTGAGGTAAAACTAGAATCATTCGCCGCTATAGGAGAGGAAGAATTATCTAAACTTATCAAATCATCAAAATCAACGACATGTATGTTAGACCCAATGCCGACTAAACTACTGAAAGAAATGCTTCCAGAGGTCGTAGGTCCACTTCTTGATATAATTAATTCATCATTAACACTAGGACACGTGCCAAAAACCTTTAAGCAGGCTATTATCAAACCTCTTATTAAAAAACCTCAACTAGATCTGAGAGATTTAGTAAATTACAGGCCAATCTCGAATCTACCTTTTCTGTCAAAGATACTAGAAAAGGCAGTTTCAACACAACTGTGTTCCTTTTTAGAAAGAAATGGAATCTGTGAGGATTTCCAGTCAGGATTTAGACCATACCATAGTACTGAGACTGCTCTCGTTAGAGTTACAAACGATCTACTCCTATCATCCGATCGTGGCTGTATTTCTCTATTAGTGTTATTAGATCTCAGTGCTGCTTTTGACACTATCGATCATAACATTCTTTTAAAAAGACTTGAAAACTATATTGGCATTAGTGGAATTGCTTTGGCATGGTTCAAATCATACTTATCTGACCGTTATCAGTCTGTGGTAGTTAATGAAGAGATGTCGTATCGATCACAGGTTAAATATGGGGTACCACAAGGCTCAGTATTAGGACCGTTGCTTTTCACTCTGTACATGCTGCCCTTAGGAGAGATACTTAGGAAGCATGGTGTTAGTTTTCACTGCTACGCTGACGATACTCAGCTCTATATTTCCTCGCGCCCTGACGAAACCTACAAATTCACAAAACTAACAGAATGCATAGCTGACATTAAAAACTGGATGACAAGAAATTTCTTATTATTAAATTCAGAAAAAACTGATTTCCTAATCTTTGGACCAAAAACTTCCTCACGAAAAAACCTTGAATACTCTCTAACACTTGACGGGTGCTCCATTAAACCTTCGTCCTCAGTTAGGAACCTGGGTGTGCTCTTTGATACCAATCTTTCATTTGAAAGTCATGTTTCTAGTATCTGTAAAACCGCCTTCTTCCATCTAAAAAATATATCTAAATTACGACATATGCTCTCAATGACAAATGCGGAACAGTTGGTTCATGCATTCATGACCTCAAGACTAGATTATTGTAACGCTCTACTGGGTGGTTGTTCTGCTCGGCTTTTAAACAAACTACAGTTGGTTCAAAATGCGGCAGCTAGAGTTCTTACTAGAACCAGAAAGTATGACCATATTAGCCCAGTTCTGTCAACATTACATTGGCTCCCTATTAAACATCGTATAGATTTTAAAATCTTGCTACTTACTGATAAAGCTCTAAATGGTTTAGCTCCCCAGTACCTAAGTGAGCTCTTAATGCATTATAGTCCTTCACGTTTATTGCGATCTCAGAATTTAGGCCAGTTGATAATACCCAGAATATCAAAATCAACTGAAGGCGGCAGATCCTTTTCCTATTTAGCACCTAAACTCTGGAACAATCTTCCTAGCATTGTTCGGGAAGCAGACACACTCTGTCAGTTTAAATCTAGACTAAAAACACATCTCTTTGCTCTTGCATACACATAACACATTATCAATACATTAACATTTTTCAAATCCGTTAAAGGATTGTTACGCTGCAATAATTAGGTCGGCCGGAACCGAGAACATTTCCTATAACACTAGATATACCTGTACATCAGAACAAGAATGGCATCTACGCTAATATCTGTCTCTCTGCTTATCCTGAGGTTTGCCAGGTGCTGGATCCAGGCCGTATCCAGGTCAGATGGAGAACCTGCGTCTGGACCAGACTACAACGTAGCCCAGGATCCCCGTATCCGCTTACATATATTTATATATAATCGATTTTTAATCTCTATAATAAAAATGTACAATTCAGATTTTGATCTCCATATACATTTACATATATATATCTTCCAAGGGGTTTTTTCCCTCCTAGGACTTTTTTCCCAGTGCTAGCACGCTGGGTTTTTCTCCTAGGGGGTTTTTTCCACCCCTGGAAGTCAGCTGACATTGGCTTAATGTAGCACCATCTTGTATATGTTACATATTACCACGCTTGTTTGTACAGTTTTAACCACTTCCCTTTTTTTCTGTGCTTCTAATATGTAAAGCTGCTTTGAAACAATTACCAATTGTAAAAGCGCTATATAAATAAATTTGACTTGACTTGACTTGAATGGCATTTCGTGACTTGACAAGCAAAAGCAGCCCCTTCCAAGGTTCTGTGGTGTAATGGTTAACACACACAACGATTTGGTGACAGCTAAGGAGGAATCTGGATTTGAACCAGGGACCTCTTGATCTGCAGTCAAATGCTCTACCACTGAGCAATACCCCCCTAAAGTGCAGCATTTTTTTAAAAAAGATCCCAAGCAATTTCCATGAATAGATAAGTACAATGTAACACATCGAAGAAGTGTTTGGGTTGACGTAACCTACCAAATTAGTTCCTAAAAACAACTCAGTATTTGGTCACAGCAAAGGAGGTATCCGGATTTGAACCAGAGACCTCTTGATCTGCAGTCAAATGCTCTACCACTGAGCTATACCCCCTTACAGTGAAGCTTTTTTCTGTAAAAAAATAAAAAAACCCAAGCAATTTCCATGAATAGATGAGTACAATGTAACACATCAAAGAAGTGTTTGGGTTGACATAATCTACCAAATTAGTTCCTAAAAACAACTGAGTATTTGGTCACAGATAAGGGGGCACCCGGATTTGAACCGGAGACCTCTTAATCTGTAGTCAAATGCTCTACCACTGAGCTATACCCCCTTACAGTGAAGCACTTTTCTTTAAAAAAATAAAAAATCCAAGTAATTTCCTTGAATAATGTAACACAACAACAAAGAAGTGTTTGGCTTGAAGTAACCTTCCAAAGTAGTTCCTAAAAGCACTTTAGCATTTGGTCACAGCTAAGGGGGCACCTGGATTTGAACCGGGGACCTCTTGATCTGCAGTCAAATGCTCTACCACTGAGCTATACCCCCTTACAGTAATGTGCTTTTTTCCTTCAAAAAATATAAAACCCAAGCAATTTCCTTGAATAGATAGGTACAATGTAAAACAACAAAGAAGTGTTTGGCTTGATGTAACCTAGCAAAATAATTCCTAAAAACATTTTAGTATTTGGTCAGGGTAAAGGGGGCACCCGGATTTGAACCAGGGACCTCTTGACCTGCTTTTACCACGAATGTGCACCAGACCGTGTACTTTTGGTCGAGGGCCTCCAATGACCAAATGCCTCCATCTAGACACAACCTACCAACCTAACCAGTTCCTAAAAGCATTTTAGTATTTGATCATAGCTAAGGGAGCACCCGGATTTGAACCGGGGACCTCTTGATCTGCAGTCAAATGCTCTACCACTGAGCTATACCCCCTTACAGTCATGCATCTTTCTTTAAGAAATAAAAAACACAAGCAATTACCTTGAATAGATAAGTACATTGTAACACAATAAAGAAGTGTTTGGCTTGATGTAACCTAGCAAACTAATTCCTAAAAACATTTTAGTATTTGGTCAGGGTAAAGGGAGCACCCGGATTTGAAACAGGGACCTCTTGACCTGCTTTTACCACGAATGTGCACCGGACCGTGTGCTTTTGGTCGAGGGCCTCCAATGACCAAATGCCTCCATCTAGACACAACCTACCAACCTAACCAGTTCCTAAAAGCACTTTAGTACATGATCATAGCTAAGGGGGCACCCGGATTTGAACCGGGACCTCTTGATCTGCAGTCAAATGCTCTACCACTGAGCTATACCCTTACAGTGAAGCTTTTCTCTTTGAAAAAATAAAAAACCCAAGCAAATTTCTTGAATAGATAAGTACAATGTAACAAAACAAGGAAGTGTTTGGGTTGACGTAACCTACCAAATTAGTTCCTCAAAACAACTCAGTATTTGGTCACAGCTAAGAGGGCACCCGGATTTGAACCGGGGACCTCTTGATCTGCAGTCAAATGCTCTACCACTGAGCTATACCCCCTTACAGTGAAGTATTTTTCTGTAAAAAATAAAAAAAAACACAAGCAATTTCCTTGAATAGATAAGTACAATGTAACACAATAAAGAAGTGTTTGGCTTGATGTAACCTAGCAAACTAATTCCTAAAAACATTTTAGTATTTGGTCAGGGTAAAGGGAGCACCCGGATTTGAAACAGGGACCTCTTGACCTGCTTTTACCACGAATGTGCACCGGACCGTGTGCTTTTGGCCGAGGGCCTCCAATGACCAAATGCCTCCATCTAGACACAACCTACCAACCTAACCAGTTCCTAAAAGCACTTTAGTACTTGATCATAGCTAAGGGGGCACCCGGATTTGAACCGGGGACCTCTTGATCTGCAGTCAAATGCTCTACCACTGAGCTATACCCCCTTACAGTGAAGCTTTTCTCTTTGAAAAAATAAAAAACCCAAGCAAATTCCTTGAATACATAAGTACAATGTAACAAAACAAAGAAGTGTTTGGGTTGACGTAACCTACCAAATTAGTTCTTAAAAACAACTTAGTATTTGGTCACAGCTAAGGGGGCACCCGGATTTGAACCGGGGACCTCTTGATCTGCAGTCAAATGCTCTACCACTGAGCTATACCCCCTTACAGTAATGTGCTTTTTTTTTCTTCAAAAAATATAAAACCCAAGCAATTTCCTTGAATAGATAGGTACAATGTAAAACAACAAAGAAGTGTTTGGCTTGATGTAACCTAGCAAAATAATTCCTAAAAACATTTTAGTATTTGGTCAGGGTAAAGGGGGCACCCGGATTTGAAACAGGGACCTCTTGACCTGCTTTTACCACGAATGTGCACCGGACCGTGTGCTTTTGGTCGAGGGCCTCCAATGACCAAATGCCTCCATCTAGACACAACCTACCAACCTAACCAGTTCCTAAAAGCACTTTAGTATTTGGTCATAGCTAAGGGGGCACCCGGATTTAAACCGGGGACCTCTTGATCTGCAGTCAAATGCTCTACCACTGAGCTATATCCCCTTACAGTGAAGCTTTTTTCTGTAAAAAAATAAAAAAACCCAAGCAATTTCCATGAATAGATAAGTACAATGTAACAGAACAAAGAAGTGTTTGGGTTGACGTAACCTACCAAATTAGTTCCTAAAAACAACTGAGTATTTGGTCACAGCTAAGGGGGCACCCGGATTTGAACCAGGGACCTTCTTGAACTGCAGTCAAATGCTCTACCGCTGAGCTATACCCCCTTACAGTGAAGCATTTTTCTGTAAAAAAATAAAAAAACCCAAGCAATTTCCTTGAATAGATAAGTACAATGTAACAAAACAAAGAAGTGATTGGCTTGAAGTAACCTTCCAAAGTAGTTCCTAAAAGCACTTTAGTATTTGGTCACAGCTAAGGGGGCACCCGGATTTGAACCGGAGACCTCCTTGATCTGCAGTCAAATGCTCTACCACTGAGCTATACCCCCTTACAGTGAAGCATTTTTCTTAAAAAAAAATTAAAAACGTAACACATCAAAGAAGTGTTTGGGATGACGTAACCTACCAAATTAGTTCCTAAAAACAACTCAGTATTTGGTCACAGCTAAGGGGGCACCTGGATTTGAACCGGGGACCTCTTGATCTGCAGTCAAATGCTCTACCACTGAGCTATACCCCCTTACAGTAATGTGCTTTTTTCCTTCAAAAAATATAAAACCCAAGCAATTTCCTTGAATAGATAGGTACAATGTAAAACAACAAAGAAGTGTTTGGCTTGATGTAACCTAGCAAAATAATTCCTAAAAACATTTTAGTATTTGGTCAGGGTAAAGGGGGCACCCGGATTTGAACCAGGGACCTCTTGACCTGCTTTTACCACGAATGTGCACCAGACCGTGTACTTTTGGTCGAGGGCCTCCAATGACCAAATGCCTCCATCTAGACACAACCTACCAACCTAACCAGTTCCTAAAAGCATTTTAGTATTTGATCATAGCTAAGGGGGCACCCGGATTTGAACCGGGGACCTCTTGATCTGCAGTCAAATGCTCTACCACTGAGCTATACCCCCTTACAGGGAAGGATTTTTCGTTTGAAAAAATAAAAAACCCAAGCAATTTCCTTGAATAGATAAGTACAATGTAACACATCAAAGAAGTGTTTGGGTTGACGTAACCTACCAAATTAGTTCCTAAAAACAACTCAGTATTTGGTCACAGCTAAGGGGGCACCCGGATTTGAACCGGAGACCTCTTGATCTGCAGTCAAATGCTCTACCACTGAGCTATACCCCCTTACAGTCATGCATCTTTCTTTAAGAAATAAAAAACACAAGCAATTACCTTGAATAGATAAGTACATTGTAACACAATAAAGAAGTGTTTGGCTTGATGTAACCTAGCAAACTAATTCCTAAAAACATTTTAGTATTTGGTCAGGGTAAAGGGAGCACCCGGATTTGAAACAGGGACCTCTTGACCTGCTTTTACCACGAATGTGCACCGGACCGTGTGCTTTTGGTCGAGGGCCTCCAATGACCAAATGCCTCCATCTAGACACAACCTACCAACCTAACCAGTTCCTAAAAGCACTTTAGTACATGATCATAGCTAAGGGGGCACCCGGATTTGAACCGGGGACCTCTTGATCTGCAGTCAAATGCTCTACCACTGAGCTATACCCCCTTACAGTGAAGCTTTTCTCTTTGAAAAAATAAAAAACCCAAGCAAATTTCTTGAATAGATAAGTACAATGTAACAAAACAAGGAAGTGTTTGGGTTGACGTAACCTACCAAATTAGTTCCTCAAAACAACTCAGTATTTGGTCACAGCTAAGAGGGCACCCGGATTTGAACCGGGGACCTCTTGATCTGCAGTCAAATGCTCTACCACTGAGCTATACCCCCTTACAGTGAAGTATTTTTCTGTAAAAAATAAAAAAAACACAAGCAATTTCCTTGAATAGATAAGTACAATGTAACACAATAAAGAAGTGTTTGGCTTGATGTAACCTAGCAAACTAATTCCTAAAAACATTTTAGTATTTGGTCAGGGTAAAGGGAGCACCCGGATTTGAAACAGGGACCTCTTGACCTGCTTTTACCACGAATGTGCACCGGACCGTGTGCTTTTGGCCGAGGGCCTCCAATGACCAAATGCCTCCATCTAGACACAACCTACCAACCTAACCAGTTCCTAAAAGCACTTTAGTACTTGATCATAGCTAAGGGGGCACCCGGATTTGAACCGGGGACCTCTTGATCTGCAGTCAAATGCTCTACCACTGAGCTATACCCCCTTACAGTGAAGCTTTTCTCTTTGAAAAAATAAAAAACCCAAGCAAATTCCTTGAATACATAAGTACAATGTAACAAAACAAAGAAGTGTTTGGGTTGACGTAACCTACCAAATTAGTTCTTAAAAACAACTGAGTATTTGGTCACAGCTAAGGGGGCACCCGGATTTGAACCGGGGACCTCTTGATCTGCAGTCAAATGCTCTACCACTGAGCTATACCCCCTTACAGGGAAGGATTTTTCGTTTGAAAAAATAAAAAACCCAAGCAATTTCCTTGAATAGATAAGTACAATGTAACACATCAAAGAAGTGTTTGGGTTGACGTAACCTACCAAATTAGTTCCTAAAAACAACTCAGTATTTGGTCACAGCTAAGGGGGCACCCGGATTTGAACCGGAGACCTCTTGATCTGCAGTCAAATGCTCTACCACTGAGCTATACCCCCTTACAGTGAAGCATTTTTCTTAAAAAAAAATTAAAAACGTAACACATCAAAGAAGTGTTTGGGATGACGTAACCTACCAAATTAGTTCCTAAAAACAACTCAGTATTTGGTCACAGCTAAGGGGGCACCTGGATTTGAACCGGGGACCTCTTGATCTGCAGTCAAATGCTCTACCACTGAGCTATACCCCCTTACAGTAATGTGCTTTTTTCCTTCAAAAAATATAAAACCCAAGCAATTTCCTTGAATAGATAGGTACAATGTAAAACAACAAAGAAGTGTTTGGCTTGATGTAACCTAGCAAAATAATTCCTAAAAACATTTTAGTATTTGGTCAGGGTAAAGGGGGCACCCGGATTTGAACCAGGGACCTCTTGACCTGCTTTTACCACGAATGTGCACCAGACCGTGTACTTTTGGTCGAGGGCCTCCAATGACCAAATGCCTCCATCTAGACACAACCTACCAACCTAACCAGTTCCTAAAAGCATTTTAGTATTTGATCATAGCTAAGGGGGCACCCGGATTTGAACCGGGGACCTCTTGATCTGCAGTCAAATGCTCTACCACTGAGCTATACCCCCTTACAGGGAAGGATTTTTCGTTTGAAAAAATAAAAAACCCAAGCAATTTCCTTGAATAGATAAGTACAATGTAACACATCAAAGAAGTGTTTGGGTTGACGTAACCTACCAAATTAGTTCCTAAAAACAACTCAGTATTTGGTCACAGCTAAGGGGGCACCTGGATTTGAACCGGAGACCTCTTGATCTGCAGTCAAATGCTCTACCACTGAGCTATACCCCCTTACAGTCATGCATCTTTCTTTAAGAAATAAAAAACACAAGCAATTACCTTGAATAGATAAGTACATTGTAACACAATAAAGAAGTGTTTGGCTTGATGTAACCTAGCAAACTAATTCCTAAAAAAATTTTGGTATTTGGTCAGGGTAAAGGGAGCACCCGGATTTGAAACAGGGACCTCTTGACCTGCTTTTACCACGAATGTGCACCGGACCGTGTGCTTTTGGCCGAGGGCCTCCAATGACCAAATGCCTCCATCTAGACACAACCTACCAACCTAACCAGTTCCTAAAAGCACTTTAGTACTTGATCATAGCTAAGGGGGCACCCGGATTTGAACCGGGGACCTCTTGATCTGCAGTCAAATGCTCTACCACTGAGCTATACCCCCTTACAGTGAAGCTTTTCTCTTTGAAAAAATAAAAAACTGTAGTGAAGCGAGTGCCAATACTCGCTTTGGGGGAGGGGAAAAGTAACGGGAGTCCGTGAGAGGAAAAAAAAAATAAAAAAATAAAAAAATAAAAAAATAAAAATAAATGATGGCTTACTCGCACAGCACTTCCGTGCAGGGTGTACTTTATTTACAGTGCCAGAAATAAAGCAGTCCACAGTGAAGTCTATGTACAGGTGCACACAAAAACCCAAAAGTACCAAAACAATAAAACAAAAAAAATAAAGACGAAAACTGTATCCACAATATACAATGGTTTTGGGGTTTTGCTTGAGGTTCCACCACAACACTCTCGCCAACTTGGTTAACAAGTCATGAATGTGAGTCTAGCCCTCTGGAGTCTGAGGCTGATTTGGGGCCTGGAGAAGTTTTGACATGCTCTGACATTTGTGCTTTTTTCAGTTCTTCATAAACATATTAATGGAAAAAGTGTCATTACACTGTATTCAGCACAAACTAGGCTACAATAATATGTGAGGAACATGTATGTACATGTTTGTGTTTTTGAAGGAATAACATTTATGCGTGGTTATTGAAAAAACAAAAAACTTAAGTCACTGAAATAAGGCCAAAAAAAGTATAGTAAATCTGTGTTCACAAGACTTTTGGGTATTGGAGGTTGTAGACTAGAATTTTTGCTTCAGAATTATGTAAAAATTATGCTGCCTACTCCTTCATATAAAACAATATATTGATTTAGTTTTTGTAAGACACTTTTTGCCAAGGAACACAGTATGCGAGGAGGCGTGAATCACCACTGAAAATGGGCCATTCTCACCTGAGAAGACAAAAGAATTGGATAGTAATGAGCTGAAATGACTTGCATATTAATGAGGCATTTCAGTCAGGTAGGCTGTGAAAAAAAAAACCTTCTGTGATGTCTCAAGCTCATTATGATATATGAAACATACAGAAAAATATTATTACAATATAAAGTAATGGTTTTATATTATACTTTAAAATATAATGTATTTCTGTGATGCAAAGAGTCTGAATATAGGCTTTTAGTTTAAAAGCATGCACATTTGGAGAAATATTGGATTCTCATATGCTTATGTCAATTTTCTATACAGAGGAGTTATTTTTATTTAATATTCACTGTCATTACTATGAGCGCTGGTGTTTTCAATTCATCCTTGAAGTCGGAGGGCGCTCTATGCATTTTTAGTCCACAAATTCATCTAAAAGAAGAAGAGGCTATTCCATGAATGGAGTTTCCAATTCATACAGCAGCAGGAGGGCGCTAAAGAAACAAAAACTCATCTAAAATTCATCCATAGAAGAAAAGTAAACAGGAACTAACTGTATGTCTTCTAGAGATCGCTAACCATGACTTTTACATCCAGATAAACACTTTTCAAGACAATAAATACACGATTGAGACGATGAATGCATGTATTGCCTCTGAATTTGCGTCTGAATAGCGCTGGCTCCGTGGGCGTGGCCGCATTAGCGGATAATGAGCTGAATCACAGTCTTCTGACATGGCTCTCTTTTCATACAGATTACATAAACACAGAAGGTTTGTTTTCGATTTGACTTACATGATTTAAAACCTGACATCTTAACGTTTTTTTACACATAAGTTTAATTTTTCTGTGATTAGTATTCACTAAGTTACAGTTCATTTTCTGAGAATTATCAGATTGGATTTCGTTCAGAGGGAGAGGAGAGATCACGCATCATGTTAGTTTTCTTTATTTTACAAAAAGCACAACATTTTGTTTTTACTTTGAGTGTATATAAATAAAAGAAGACATTCTATAGTTTCAATTGATATATTACTTATGTCTCTATGACAAAAAATGACGGAGTATTTGAAGTCTGTTTTGCTGCAATGTGAAAAAAAAACTGCAAAACGCGCCGGCGCGTTTTTAGACCTCAGAGTGCTAGCCTCCCCTTTTATATGACAGACTCCACCCCCTTTTGGCATAATTCATTAAAAGGGTAAGTATTATACATTGGACATTTTAAATCTTTCATAAGACTCACTAAATCAACCTTAAACAATAATTCTCACGGGCAATTCAAATAAATATATTCATTGTCCTCAATAACACAAAAACACATAATCTTTCAACACATATTTTACACATAATCTCCCTACCCCACACAAGACAATGGTTTAGCCGGCTTCCGGTTGCGCTGCGCCGGCGCGACCATCCGTTACGTCATAAACAGGCGCCCTCCGTGTGCTCTGTTTGGCCGACACAGCGTTTACCCACCGAAAGACTAAACCCAGACAAACAAACAATTGAATGAAGACAAAACACAAGACAAAGACGATGTGTGTGTGTATAAGGATCGGGCATGAAACTGCGTTAAAGGGAAATGTGATGTGGAGGAATGTCCATGGGCCATCGGCCCGGCGTGTGCACCCGCTTTGCCGACGGCAGAAACAGCAGGTAAGGAGAGGGAAATGGAGCGTGAATGGGGGATGTATTTAGGTGCGTGTGTGTGTGTGCGTGCGTGCCCAGCGGGGAACATCTACTTTATCACAAAAACCCAAGCAAATTCCTTGAATACATAAGTACAATGTAACAAAACAAAGAAGTTTTTGGGTTGACGTAACCTACCAAATTAGTTCTTAAAAACAACTGAGTATTTGGTCACAGCTAAGGGGGCACCCGGATTTGAACCGGGGACCTCTTGATCTGCAGTCAAATGCTCTACCACTGAGCTATACCCCCTTACAGTAATGTGCTTTTTTTCTTCAAAAAATATAAAACCCAAGCAATTTCCTTGAATAGATAGGTACAATGTAAAACAACAAAGAAGTGTTTGGCTTGATGTAACCTAGCAAAATAATTCCTAAAAACATTTTAGTATTTGGTCAGGGTAAAGGGGGCAACCGGATTTGAAACAGGGACCTCTTGACCTGCTTTTACCACGAATGTGCACCGGACCGTGTGCTTTTGGTCGAGGGCCTCCAATGACCAAATGCCTCCATCTAGACACAACCTACCAACCTAACCAGTTCCTAAAAGCACTTTAGTATTTGGTCATAGCTAAGGGGGCACCCGGATTTAAACCGGGGACCTCTTGATCTGCAGTCAAATGCTCTACCACTGAGCTATATCCCCTTACAGTGAAGCTTTTTTCTGTAAAAAAATAAAAAAACCCAAGCAATTTCCATGAATAGATAAGTACAATGTAACAGAACAAAGAAGTGTTTGGGTTGACGTAACCTACCAAATTAGTTCCTAAAAACAACTGAGTATTTGGTCACAGCTAAGGGGGCACCCGGATTTGAACCAGGGACCTCTTGAACTGCAGTCAAATGCTCTACCGCTGAGCTATACCCCCTTACAGTGAAGCATTTTTCTGTAAAAAAATAAAAAAACCCAAGCAATTTCCTTGAATAGATAAGTACAATGTAACAAAACAAAGAAGTGATTGGCTTGAAGTAACCTTCCAAAGTAGTTCCTAAAAGCACTTTAGTATTTGGTCACAGCTAAGGGGGCACCCGGATTTGAACCGGAGACCTCTTGATCTGCAGTCAAATGCTCTACCACTGAGCTATACCCCCTTACAGTGAAGCATTTTTCTTAAAAAAAAATTAAAAACGTAACACATCAAAGAAGTGTTTGGGATGACGTAACCTACCAAATTAGTTCCTAAAAACAACTCAGTATTTGGTCACAGCTAAGGGGGCACCTGGATTTGAACCGGGGACCTCTTGATCTGCAGTCAAATGCTCTACCACTGAGCTATACCCCCTTACAGGGAAGGATTTTTCGTTTGAAAAAATAAAAAACCCAAGCAATTTCCTTGAATAGATAAGTACAATGTAACACATCAAAGAAGTGTTTGGGTTGACGTAACCTACCAAATTAGTTCCTAAAAACAACTCAGTATTTGGTCACAGCTAAGGGGGCACCCGGATTTGAACCGGAGACCTCTTGATCTGCAGTCAAATGCTCTACCACTGAGCTATACCCCCTTACAGTCATGCATCTTTCTTTAAGAAATAAAAAACACAAGCAATTACCTTGAATAGATAAGTACATTGTAACACAATAAAGAAGTGTTTGGCTTGATGTAACCTAGCAAACTAATTCCTAAAAACATTTTAGTATTTGGTCAGGGTAAAGGGAGCACCCGGATTTGAAACAGGGACCTCTTGACCTGCTTTTACCACGAATGTGCACCGGACCGTGTGCTTTTGGTCGAGGGCCTCCAATGACCAAATGCCTCCATCTAGACACAACCTACCAACCTAACCAGTTCCTAAAAGCACTTTAGTACTTGATCATAGCTAAGGGGGCACCCGGATTTGAACCGGGGACCTCTTGATCTGCAGTCAAATGCTCTACCACTGAGCTATACCCCCTTACAGTGAAGCTTTTCTCTTTGAAAAAATAAAAAACCCAAGCAAATTTCTTGAATAGATAAGTACAATGTAACAAAACAAGGAAGTGTTTGGGTTGACGTAACCTACCAAATTAGTTCCTCAAAACAACTCAGTATTTGGTCACAGCTAAGAGGGCACCCGGATTTGAACCGGGGACCTCTTGATCTGCAGTCAAATGCTCTACCACTGAGCTATACCCCCTTACAGTGAAGTATTTTTCTGTAAAAAATAAAAAAAACACAAGCAATTTCCTTGAATAGATAAGTACAATGTAACACAATAAAGAAGTGTTTGGCTTGATGTAACCTAGCAAACTAATTCCTAAAAACATTTTAGTATTTGGTCAGGGTAAAGGGAGCACCCGGATTTGAAACAGGGACCTCTTGACCTGCTTTTACCACGAATGTGCACCGGACCGTGTGCTTTTGGTTGAGGGCCTCCAATGACCAAATGCCTCCATCTAGACACAACCTACCTATCTAACCAGTTCCTAAAAGCACTTTAGTATTTGGTCACAGCTAAGGGGGCACCCGGATTTGAACCGGGGACCTCGTGATCTGCAGTCAAATGCTCTACCGCTGAGCTATACCCCCTTACAGTGAAGCATTTTTCTGTAAAAAAATAAAAAAACCCAAGCAATTTCCTTGAATAGATAAGTACAATGTAACAAAACAAAGAAGTGATTGGCTTGAAGTAACCTTCCAAAGTAGTTCCTAAAAGCACTTTAGTATTTGGTCACAGCTAAGGGGGCACCCGGATTTGAACCGGAGACCTCTTGATCTGCAGTCAAATGCTCTACCACTGAGCTATACCCCCTTACAGTGAAGCATTTTTCTTAAAAAAAAATTAAAAACGTAACACATCAAAGAAGTGTTTGGGATGACGTAACCTACCAAATTAGTTCCTAAAAACAACTCAGTATTTGGTCACAGCTAAGGGGGCACCTGGATTTGAATCGGGGACCTCTTGATCTGCAGTCAAATGCTCTACCACTGAGCTATACCCCCTTACAGTAATGTGCTTTTTTCCTTCAAAAAATATAAAACCCAAGCAATTTCCTTGAATAGATAGGTACAATGTAAAACAACAAAGAAGTGTTTGGCTTGATGTAACCTAGCAAAATAATTCCTAAAAACATTTTAGTATTTGGTCAGGGTAAAGGGGGCACCCGGATTTGAACCAGGGACCTCTTGACCTGCTTTTACCACGAATGTGCACCAGACCGTGTACTTTTGGTCGAGGGCCTCCAATGACCAAATGCCTCCATCTAGACACAACCTACCAACCTAACCAGTTCCTAAAAGCATTTTAGTATTTGATCATAGCTAAGGGGGCACCCGGATTTGAACCGGGGACCTCTTGATCTGCAGTCAAATGCTCTACCACTGAGCTATACCCCCTTACAGGGAAGGATTTTTCGTTTGAAAAAATAAAAAACCCAAGCAATTTCCTTGAATAGATAAGTACAATGTAACACATCAAAGAAGTGTTTGGGTTGACGTAACCTACCAAATTAGTTCCTAAAAACAACTCAGTGTTTGGTCACAGCTAAGGGGGCACCCGGATTTGAACCAGAGACCTCTTGATCTGCAGTCAAATGCTCTACCACTGAGCTATACCCCCTTACAGTCATGCATCTTTCTTTAAGAAATAAAAAACACAAGCAATTACCTTGAATAGATAAGTACATTGTAACACAATAAAGAAGTGTTTGGCTTGATGTAACCTAGCAAACTAATTCCTAAAAACATTTTAGTATTTGGTCAGGGTAAAGGGAGCACCCGGATTTGAAACAGGGACCTCTTGACCTGCTTTTACCACGAATGTGCACCGGACCGTGTGCTTTTGGTCGAGGGCCTCCAATGACCAAATGCCTCCATCTAGACACAACCTACCAACCTAACCAGTTCCTAAAAGCACTTTAGTACATGATCATAGCTAAGGGGGCACCCGGATTTGAACCGGGGACCTCTTGATCTGCAGTCAAATGCTCTACCACTGAGCTATACCCCCTTACAGTGAAGCTTTTCTCTTTGAAAAAATAAAAAACCCAAGCAAATTTCTTGAATAGATAAGTACAATGTAACAAAACAAGGAAGTGTTTGGGTTGACGTAACCTACCAAATTAGTTCCTCAAAACAACTCAGTATTTGGTCACAGCTAAGAGGGCACCCGGATTTGAACCGGGGACCTCTTGATCTGCAGTCAAATGCTCTACCACTGAGCTATACCCCCTTACAGTGAAGTATTTTTCTGTAAAAAATAAAAAAAACACAAGCAATTTCCTTGAATAGATAAGTACAATGTAACACAATAAAGAAGTGTTTGGCTTGATGTAACCTAGCAAACTAATTCCTAAAAACATTTTAGTATTTGGTCAGGGTAAAGGGAGCACCCGGATTTGAAACAGGGACCTCTTGACCTGCTTTTACCACGAATGTGCACCGGACCGTGTGCTTTTGGCCGAGGGCCTCCAATGACCAAATGCCTCCATCTAGACACAACCTACCAACCTAACCAGTTCCTAAAAGCACTTTAGTACTTGATCATAGCTAAGGGGGCACCCGGATTTGAACCGGGGACCTCTTGATCTGCAGTCAAATGCTCTACCACTGAGCTATACCCCCTTACAGTGAAGCTTTTCTCTTTGAAAAAATAAAAAACCCAAGCAAATTCCTTGAATACATAAGTACAATGTAACAAAACAAAGAAGTGTTTGGGTTGACGTAACCTACCAAATTAGTTCCTCAAAACAACTCAGTATTTGGTCACAGCTAAGGGGGCACCCGGATTTGAACCGGGGACCTCTTGATCTGCAGTCAAATGCTCTACCACTGAGCTATACCCCCTTACAGTAATGTGCTTTTTTTCTTCAAAAAATATAAAACCCAAGCAATTTCCTTGAATAGATAGGTACAATGTAAAACAACAAAGAAGTGTTTGGCTTGATGTAACCTAGCAAAATAATTCCTAAAAACATTTTAGTATTTGGTCAGGGTAAAGGGGGCACCCGGATTTGAAACAGGGACCTCTTGACCTGCTTTTACCACGAATGTGCACCGGACCGTGTGCTTTTGGTCGAGGGCCTCCAATGACCAAATGCCTCCATCTAGACACAACCTACCAACCTAACCAGTTCCTAAAAGCACTTTAGTATTTGGTCATAGCTAAGGGGGCACCCGGATTTAAACCGGGGACCTCTTGATCTGCAGTCAAATGCTCTACCACTGAGCTATATCCCCTTACAGTGAAGCTTTTTTCTGTAAAAAAATAAAAAAACCCAAGCAATTTCCATGAATAGATAAGTACAATGTAACAGAACAAAGAAGTGTTTGGGTTGACGTAACCTACCAAATTAGTTCCTAAAAACAACTGAGTATTTGGTCACAGCTAAGGGGGCACCCGGATTTGAACCGGAGACCTCTTGATCTGCAGTCAAATGCTCTACCACTGAGCTATACCCCCTTACAGTGAAGCATTTTTCTTAAAAAAAAATTAAAAACGTAACACATCAAAGAAGTGTTTGGGATGACGTAACCTACCAAATTAGTTCCTAAAAACAACTCAGTATTTGGTCACAGCTAAGGGGGCACCTGGATTTGAACCGGGGACCTCTTGATCTGCAGTCAAATGCTCTACCACTGAGCTATACCCCCTTACAGTAATGTGCTTTTTTCCTTCAAAAAATATAAAACCCAAGCAATTTCCTTGAATAGATAGGTACAATGTAAAACAGCAAAGAAGTGTTTGGCTTGATGTAACCTAGCAAAATAATTCCTAAAAACATTTTAGTATTTGGTCAGGGTAAAGGGGGCACCCGGATTTGAACCAGGGACCTCTTGACCTGCTTTTACCACGAATGTGCACCAGACCGTGTACTTTTGGTCGAGGGCCTCCAATGACCAAATGCCTCCATCTAGACACAACCTACCAACCTAACCAGTTCCTAAAAGCATTTTAGTATTTGATCATAGCTAAGGGGGCACCCGGATTTGAACCGGGGACCTCTTGATCTGCAGTCAAATGCTCTACCACTGAGCTATACCCCCTTACAGGGAAGGATTTTTCGTTTGAAAAAATAAAAAACCCAAGCAATTTCCTTGAATAGATAAGTACAATGTAACACATCAAAGAAGTGTTTGGGTTGACGTAACCTACCAAATTAGTTCCTAAAAACAACTCAGTATTTGGTCACAGCTAAGGGGGCACCCGGATTTGAACCGGAGACCTCTTGATCTGCAGTCAAATGCTCTACCACTGAGCTATACCCCCTTACAGTCATGCATCTTTCTTTAAGAAATAAAAAACACAAGCAATTACCTTGAATAGATAAGTACATTGTAACACAATAAAGAAGTGTTTGGCTTGATGTAACCTAGCAAACTAATTCCTAAAAACATTTTAGTATTTGGTCAGGGTAAAGGGAGCACCCGGATTTGAAACAGGGACCTCTTGACCTGCTTTTACCACGAATGTGCACCGGACCGTGTGCTTTTGGTCGAGGGCCTCCAATGACCAAATGCCTCCATCTAGACACAACCTACCAACCTAACCAGTTCCTAAAAGCACTTTAGTACTTGATCATAGCTAAGGGGGCACCCGGATTTGAACCGGGGACCTCTTGATCTGCAGTCAAATGCTCTACCACTGAGCTATACCCCCTTACAGTGAAGCTTTTCTCTTTGAAAAAATAAAAAACCCAAGCAAATTTCTTGAATAGATAAGTACAATGTAACAAAACAAGGAAGTGTTTGGGTTGACGTAACCTACCAAATTAGTTCCTCAAAACAACTCAGTATTTGGTCACAGCTAAGAGGGCACCCGGATTTGAACCGGGGACCTCTTGATCTGCAGTCAAATGCTCTACCACTGAGCTATACCCCCTTACAGTGAAGTATTTTTCTGTAAAAAATAAAAAAAACACAAGCAATTTCCTTGAATAGATAAGTACAATGTAACACAATAAAGAAGTGTTTGGCTTGATGTAACCTAGCAAACTAATTCCTAAAAACATTTTAGTATTTGGTCAGGGTAAAGGGAGCACCCGGATTTGAAACAGGGACCTCTTGACCTGCTTTTACCACGAATGTGCACCGGACCGTGTGCTTTTGGCCGAGGGCCTCCAATGACCAAATGCCTCCATCTAGACACAACCTACCAACCTAACCAGTTCCTAAAAGCACTTTAGTACTTGATCATAGCTAAGGGGGCACCCGGATTTGAACCGGGGACCTCTTGATCTGCAGTCAAATGCTCTACCACTGAGCTATACCCCCTTACAGTGAAGCTTTTCTCTTTGAAAAAATAAAAAACCCAAGCAAATTCCTTGAATACATAAGTACAATGTAACAAAACAAAGAAGTGTTTGGGTTGACGTAACCTACCAAATTAGTTCTTAAAAACAACTGAGTATTTGGTCACAGCTAAGGGGGCACCCGGATTTGAACCGGGGACCTCTTGATCTGCAGTCAAATGCTCTACCACTGAGCTATACCCCCTTACAGTAATGTGCTTTTTTTCTTCAAAAAATATAAAACCCAAGCAATTTCCTTGAATAGATAGGTACAATGTACAACAAAGAAGTGTTTGGCTTGATGTAACCTAGCAAAATAATTCCTAAAAACATTTTAGTATTTGGTCAGGGTAAAGGGGGCACCCGGATTTGAAACAGGGACCTCTTGACCTGCTTTTACCACGAATGTGCACCAGACCGTGTACTTTTGGTCGAGGGCCTCCAATGACCAAATGCCTCCATCTAGACACAACCTACCAACCTAACCAGTTCCTAAAAGCATTTTAGTATTTGATCATAGCTAAGGGGGCACCCGGATTTGAACCGGGGACCTCTTGATCTGCAGTCAAATGCTCTACCACTGAGCTATACCCCCTTACAGGGAAGGATTTTTCGTTTGAAAAAATAAAAAACCCAAGCAATTTCCTTGAATAGATAAGTACAATGTAACACATCAAAGAAGTGTTTGGGTTGACGTAACCTACCAAATTAGTTCCTAAAAACAACTCAGTATTTGGTCACAGCTAAGGGGGCACCCGGATTTGAACCGGAGACCTCTTGATCTGCAGTCAAATGCTCTACCACTGAGCTATACCCCCTTACAGTGAAGCATTTTTCTTAAAAAAAAAATTAAAAACGTAACACATCAAAGAAGTGTTTGGGATGACGTAACCTACCAAATTAGTTCCTAAAAACAACTCAGTATTTGGTCACAGCTAAGGGGGCACCTGGATTTGAACCGGGGACCTCTTGATCTGCAGTCAAATGCTCTACCACTGAGCTATACCCCCTTACAGTAATGTGCTTTTTTCCTTCAAAAAATATAAAACCCAAGCAATTTCCTTGAATAGATAGGTACAATGTAAAACAACAAAGAAGTGTTTGGCTTGATGTAACCTAGCAAAATAATTCCTAAAAACATTTTAGTATTTGGTCAGGGTAAAGGGGGCACCCGGATTTGAACCAGGGACCTCTTGACCTGCTTTTACCACGAATGTGCACCAGACCGTGTACTTTTGGTCGAGGGCCTCCAATGACCAAATGCCTCCATCTAGACACAACCTACCAACCTAACCAGTTCCTAAAAGCATTTTAGTATTTGATCATAGCTAAGGGGGCACCCGGATTTGAACCGGGGACCTCTTGATCTGCAGTCAAATGCTCTACCACTGAGCTATACCCCCTTACAGGGAAGGATTTTTCGTTTGAAAAAATAAAAAACCCAAGCAATTTCCTTGAATAGATAAGTACAATGTAACACATCAAAGAAGTGTTTGGGTTGACGTAACCTACCAAATTAGTTCCTAAAAACAACTCAGTATTTGGTCACAGCTAAGGGGGCACCTGGATTTGAACCGGAGACCTCTTGATCTGCAGTCAAATGCTCTACCACTGAGCTATACCCCCTTACAGTCATGCATCTTTCTTTAAGAAATAAAAAACACAAGCAATTACCTTGAATAGATAAGTACATTGTAACACAATAAAGAAGTGTTTGGCTTGATGTAACCTAGCAAACTAATTCCTAAAAAAATTTTGGTATTTGGTCAGGGTAAAGGGAGCACCCGGATTTGAAACAGGGACCTCTTGACCTGCTTTTACCACGAATGTGCACCGGACCGTGTGCTTTTGGCCGAGGGCCTCCAATGACCAAATGCCTCCATCTAGACACAACCTACCAACCTAACCAGTTCCTAAAAGCACTTTAGTACTTGATCATAGCTAAGGGGGCACCCGGATTTGAACCGGGGACCTCTTGATCTGCAGTCAAATGCTCTACCACTGAGCTATACCCCCTTACAGTGAAGCTTTTCTCTTTGAAAAAATAAAAAACTGTAGTGAAGCGAGTGCCAATACTCGCTTTGGGGGAGGGGAAAAGTAACGGGAGTCCGTGAGAGGAAAAAAAAAATAAAAAAATAAAAAAATAAAAATAAATGATGGCTTACTCGCACAGCACTTCCGTGCAGGGTGTACTTTATTTACAGTGCCAGAAATAAAGCAGTCCACAGTGAAGTCTATGTACAGGTGCACACAAAAACCCAAAAGTACCAAAACAATAAAACAAAAAAAATAAAGACGAAAACTGTATCCACAATATACAATGGTTTTGGGGTTTTGCTTGAGGTTCCACCACAACACTCTCGCCAACTTGGTTAACAAGTCATGAATGTGAGTCTAGCCTCCCCTTTTATATGACAGACTCCACCCCCTTTTGGCATAATTCATTAAAAGGGTAAGTATTATACATTGGACATTTTAAATCTTTCATAAGACTCACTAAATCAACCTTAAACAATAATTCTCACGGGCAATTCAAATAAATATATTCATTGTCCTCAATAACACAAAAACACGTAATCTTTCAACACATATTTTACACATAATCTCCCTACCCCACACAAGACAATGGTTTAGCCGGCTTCCGGTTGCGCTGCGCCGGCGCGACCATCCGTTACGTCATAAACAGGCGCCCTCCGTGTGCTCTGTTTGGCCGACACAGCGTTTACCCACCGAAAGACTAAACCCAGACAAACAAACAATTGAATGAAGACAAAACACAAGACAAAGACGATGTGTGTGTGTATAAGGATCGGGCATGAAACTGCGTTAAAGGGAAATGTGATGTGGAGGAATGTCCATGGGCCATCGGCCCGGCGTGTGCACCCGCTTTGCCGACGGCAGAAACAGCAGGTAAGGAGAGGGAAATGGAGCGTGAATGGGGGATGTATTTAGGTGCGTGTGTGTGTGTGCGTGCGTGCCCAGCGGGGAACATCTACTTTATCACAAAAACCCAAGCAAATTCCTTGAATACATAAGTACAATGTAACAAAACAAAGAAGTTGTTTGGGTTGACGTAACCTACCAAATTAGTTCTTAAAAACAACTGAGTATTTGGTCACAGCTAAGGGGGCACCCGGATTTGAACCGGGGACCTCTTGATCTGCAGTCAAATGCTCTACCACTGAGCTATACCCCCTTACAGTAATGTGCTTTTTTTCTTCAAAAAATATAAAACCCAAGCAATTTCCTTGAATAGATAGGTACAATGTAAAACAACAAAGAAGTGTTTGGCTTGATGTAACCTAGCAAAATAATTCCTAAAAACATTTTAGTATTTGGTCAGGGTAAAGGGGGCAACCGGATTTGAAACAGGGACCTCTTGACCTGCTTTTACCACGAATGTGCACCGGACCGTGTGCTTTTGGTCGAGGGCCTCCAATGACCAAATGCCTCCATCTAGACACAACCTACCAACCTAACCAGTTCCTAAAAGCACTTTAGTATTTGGTCATAGCTAAGGGGGCACCCGGATTTAAACCGGGGACCTCTTGATCTGCAGTCAAATGCTCTACCACTGAGCTATATCCCCTTACAGTGAAGCTTTTTTCTGTAAAAAAATAAAAAAACCCAAGCAATTTCCATGAATAGATAAGTACAATGTAACAGAACAAAGAAGTGTTTGGGTTGACGTAACCTACCAAATTAGTTCCTAAAAACAACTGAGTATTTGGTCACAGCTAAGGGGGCACCCGGATTTGAACCAGGGACCTCTTGAACTGCAGTCAAATGCTCTACCGCTGAGCTATACCCCCTTACAGTGAAGCATTTTTCTGTAAAAAAATAAAAAACCCAAGCAATTTCCTTGAATAGATAAGTACAATGTAACAAAACAAAGAAGTGATTGGCTTGAAGTAACCTTCCAAAGTAGTTCCTAAAAGCACTTTAGTATTTGGTCACAGCTAAGGGGGCACCCGGATTTGAACCGGAGACCTCTTGATCTGCAGTCAAATGCTCTACCACTGAGCTATACCCCCTTACAGTGAAGCATTTTTCTTAAAAAAAAATTAAAAACGTAACACATCAAAGAAGTGTTTGGGATGACGTAACCTACCAAATTAGTTCCTAAAAACAACTCAGTATTTGGTCACAGCTAAGGGGGCACCTGGATTTGAACCGGGGACCTCTTGATCTGCAGTCAAATGCTCTACCACTGAGCTATACCCCCTTACAGGGAAGGATTTTTCGTTTGAAAAAATAAAAAACCCAAGCAATTTCCTTGAATAGATAAGTACAATGTAACACATCAAAGAAGTGTTTGGGTTGACGTAACCTACCAAATTAGTTCCTAAAAACAACTCAGTATTTGGTCACAGCTAAGGGGGCACCCGGATTTGAACCGGAGACCTCTTGATCTGCAGTCAAATGCTCTACCACTGAGCTATACCCCCTTACAGTCATGCATCTTTCTTTAAGAAATAAAAAACACAAGCAATTACCTTGAATAGATAAGTACATTGTAACACAATAAAGAAGTGTTTGGCTTGATGTAACCTAGCAAACTAATTCCTAAAAACATTTTAGTATTTGGTCAGGGTAAAGGGAGCACCCGGATTTGAAACAGGGACCTCTTGACCTGCTTTTACCACGAATGTGCACCGGACCGTGTGCTTTTGGTCGAGGGCCTCCAATGACCAAATGCCTCCATCTAGACACAACCTACCAACCTAACCAGTTCCTAAAAGCACTTTAGTACTTGATCATAGCTAAGGGGGCACCCGGATTTGAACCGGGGACCTCTTGATCTGCAGTCAAATGCTCTACCACTGAGCTATACCCCCTTACAGTGAAGCTTTTCTCTTTGAAAAAATAAAAAACCCAAGCAAATTTCTTGAATAGATAAGTACAATGTAACAAAACAAGGAAGTGTTTGGGTTGACGTAACCTACCAAATTAGTTCCTCAAAACAACTCAGTATTTGGTCACAGCTAAGAGGGCACCCGGATTTGAACCGGGGACCTCTTGATCTGCAGTCAAATGCTCTACCACTGAGCTATACCCCCTTACAGTGAAGTATTTTTCTGTAAAAAATAAAAAAAACACAAGCAATTTCCTTGAATAGATAAGTACAATGTAACACAATAAAGAAGTGTTTGGCTTGATGTAACCTAGCAAACTAATTCCTAAAAACATTTTAGTATTTGGTCAGGGTAAAGGGAGCACCCGGATTTGAAACAGGGACCTCTTGACCTGCTTTTACCACGAATGTGCACCGGACCGTGTGCTTTTGGTTGAGGGCCTCCAATGACCAAATGCCTCCATCTAGACACAACCTACCAACCTAACCAGTTCCTAAAAGCACTTTAGTATTTGGTCACAGCTAAGGGGGCACCCGGATTTGAACCGGGGACCTCTTGATCTGCAGTCAAATGCTCTACCGCTGAGCTATACCCCCTTACAGTGAAGCATTTTTCTGTAAAAAAATAAAAAACCCAAGCAATTTCCTTGAATAGATAAGTACAATGTAACAAAACAAAGAAGTGATTGGCTTGAAGTAACCTTCCAAAGTAGTTCCTAAAAGCACTTTAGTATTTGGTCACAGCTAAGGGGGCACCCGGATTTGAACCGGAGACCTCTTGATCTGCAGTCAAATGCTCTACCACTGAGCTATACCCCCTTACAGTGAAGCATTTTTCTTAAAAAAAAAATTAAAAACGTAACACATCAAAGAAGTGTTTGGGATGACGTAACCTACCAAATTAGTTCCTAAAAACAACTCAGTATTTGGTCACAGCTAAGGGGGCACCTGGATTTGAACCGGGGACCTCTTGATCTGCAGTCAAATGCTCTACCACTGAGCTATACCCCCTTACAGTAATGTGCTTTTTTCCTTCAAAAAATATAAAACCCAAGCAATTTCCTTGAATAGATAGGTACAATGTAAAACAACAAAGAAGTGTTTGGCTTGATGTAACCTAGCAAAATAATTCCTAAAAACATTTTAGTATTTGGTCAGGGTAAAGGGGGCACCCGGATTTGAACCAGGGACCTCTTGACCTGCTTTTACCACGAATGTGCACCAGACCGTGTACTTTTGGTCGAGGGCCTCCAATGACCAAATGCCTCCATCTAGACACAACCTACCAACCTAACCAGTTCCTAAAAGCATTTTAGTATTTGATCATAGCTAAGGGGGCACCCGGATTTGAACCGGGGACCTCTTGATCTGCAGTCAAATGCTCTACCACTGAGCTATACCCCCTTACAGGGAAGGATTTTTCGTTTGAAAAAATAAAAAACCCAAGCAATTTCCTTGAATAGATAAGTACAATGTAACACATCAAAGAAGTGTTTGGGTTGACGTAACCTACCAAATTAGTTCCTAAAAACAACTCAGTATTTGGTCACAGCTAAGGGGGCACCCGGATTTGAACCGGAGACCTCTTGATCTGCAGTCAAATGCTCTACCACTGAGCTATACCCCCTTACAGTCATGCATCTTTCTTTAAGAAATAAAAAACACAAGCAATTACCTTGAATAGATAAGTACATTGTAACACAATAAAGAAGTGTTTGGCTTGATGTAACCTAGCAAACTAATTCCTAAAAACATTTTAGTATTTGGTCAGGGTAAAGGGAGCACCCGGATTTGAAACAGGGACCTCTTGACCTGCTTTTACCACGAATGTGCACCGGACCGTGTGCTTTTGGTCGAGGGCCTCCAATGACCAAATGCCTCCATCTAGACACAACCTACCAACCTAACCAGTTCCTAAAAGCACTTTAGTACTTGATCATAGCTAAGGGGGCACCCGGATTTGAACCGGGGACCTCTTGATCTGCAGTCAAATGCTCTACCACTGAGCTATACCCCCTTACAGTGAAGCTTTTCTCTTTGAAAAAATAAAAAACCCAAGCAAATTTCTTGAATAGATAAGTACAATGTAACAAAACAAGGAAGTGTTTGGGTTGACGTAACCTACCAAATTAGTTCCTCAAAACAACTCAGTATTTGGTCACAGCTAAGAGGGCACCCGGATTTGAACCGGGGACCTCTTGATCTGCAGTCAAATGCTCTACCACTGAGCTATACCCCCTTACAGTGAAGTATTTTTCTGTAAAAAATAAAAAAAAAACACAAGCAATTTCCTTGAATAGATAAGTACAATGTAACACAATAAAGAAGTGTTTGGCTTGATGTAACCTAGCAAACTAATTCCTAAAAACATTTTAGTATTTGGTCAGGGTAAAGGGAGCACCCGGATTTGAAACAGGGACCTCTTGACCTGCTTTTACCACGAATGTGCACCGGACCGTGTGCTTTTGGCCGAGGGCCTCCAATGACCAAATGCCTCCATCTAGACACAACCTACCAACCTAACCAGTTCCTAAAAGCACTTTAGTACTTGATCATAGCTAAGGGGGCACCCGGATTTGAACCGGGGACCTCTTGATCTGCAGTCAAATGCTCTACCACTGAGCTATACCCCCTTACAGTGAAGCTTTTCTCTTTGAAAAAATAAAAAACCCAAGCAAATTCCTTGAATACATAAGTACAATGTAACAAAACAAAGAAGTGTTTGGGTTGACGTAACCTACCAAATTAGTTCCTAAAAACAACTCAGTATTTGGTCACAGCTAAGGGGGCACCCGGATTTGAACCGGGGACCTCTTGATCTGCAGTCAAATGCTCTACCACTGAGCTATACCCCCTTACAGTAATGTGCTTTTTTTCTTCAAAAAATATAAAACCCAAGCAATTTCCTTGAATAGATAGGTACAATGTAAAACAACAAAGAAGTGTTTGGCTTGATGTAACCTAGCAAAATAATTCCTAAAAACATTTTAGTATTTGGTCAGGGTAAAGGGGGCACCCGGATTTGAAACAGGGACCTCTTGACCTGCTTTTACCACGAATGTGCACCGGACCGTGTGCTTTTGGTCGAGGGCCTCCAATGACCAAATGCCTCCATCTAGACACAACCTACCAACCTAACCAGTTCCTAAAAGCACTTTAGTATTTGGTCATAGCTAAGGGGGCACCCGGATTTAAACCGGGGACCTCTTGATCTGCAGTCAAATGCTCTACCACTGAGCTATATCCCCTTACAGTGAAGCTTTTTTCTGTAAAAAAATAAAAAACCCAAGCAATTTCCATGAATAGATAAGTACAATGTAACAGAACAAAGAAGTGTTTGGGTTGACGTAACCTACCAAATTAGTTCCTAAAAACAACTGAGTATTTGGTCACAGCTAAGGGGGCACCCGGATTTGAACCAGGGACCTCTTGAACTGCAGTCAAATGCTCTACCGCTGAGCTATACCCCCTTACAGTGAAGCATTTTTCTGTAAAAAAATAAAAAAACCCAAGCAATTTCCTTGAATAGATAAGTACAATGTAACAAAACAAAGAAGTGATTGGCTTGAAGTAACCTTCCAAAGTAGTTCCTAAAAGCACTTTAGTATTTGGTCACAGCTAAGGGGGCACCCGGATTTGAACCGGAGACCTCTTGATCTGCAGTCAAATGCTCTACCACTGAGCTATACCCCCTTACAGTGAAGCATTTTTCTTAAAAAAAAATTAAAAACGTAACACATCAAAGAAGTGTTTGGGATGACGTAACCTACCAAATTAGTTCCTAAAAACAACTCAGTATTTGGTCACAGCTAAGGGGGCACCTGGATTTGAACCGGGGACCTCTTGATCTGCAGTCAAATGCTCTACCACTGAGCTATACCCCCTTACAGTAATGTGCTTTTTTCCTTCAAAAAATATAAAACCCAAGCAATTTCCTTGAATAGATAGGTACAATGTAAAACAACAAAGAAGTGTTTGGCTTGATGTAACCTAGCAAAATAATTCCTAAAAACATTTTAGTATTTGGTCAGGGTAAAGGGGGCACCCGGATTTGAACCAGGGACCTCTTGACCTGCTTTTACCACGAATGTGCACCAGACCGTGTACTTTTGGTCGAGGGCCTCCAATGACCAAATGCCTCCATCTAGACACAACCTACCAACCTAACCAGTTCCTAAAAGCATTTTAGTATTTGATCATAGCTAAGGGGGCACCCGGATTTGAACCGGGGACCTCTTGATCTGCAGTCAAATGCTCTACCACTGAGCTATACCCCCTTACAGGGAAGGATTTTTCGTTTGAAAAAATAAAAAACCCAAGCAATTTCCTTGAATAGATAAGTACAATGTAACACATCAAAGAAGTGTTTGGGTTGACGTAACCTACCAAATTAGTTCCTAAAAACAACTCAGTATTTGGTCACAGCTAAGGGGGCACCTGGATTTGAACCGGGGACCTCTTGATCTGCAGTCAAATGCTCTACCACTGAGCTATACCCCCTTACAGGGAAGGATTTTTCGTTTGAAAAAATAAAAAACCCAAGCAATTTCCTTGAATAGATAAGTACAATGTAACACATCAAAGAAGTGTTTGGGTTGACGTAACCTACCAAATTAGTTCCTAAAAACAACTCAGTATTTGGTCACAGCTAAGGGGGCACCCGGATTTGAACCGGAGACCTCTTGATCTGCAGTCAAATGCTCTACCACTGAGCTATACCCCCTTACAGTCATGCATCTTTCTTTAAGAAATAAAAAACACAAGCAATTACCTTGAATAGATAAGTACATTGTAACACAATAAAGAAGTGTTTGGCTTGATGTAACCTAGCAAACTAATTCCTAAAAACATTTTAGTATTTGGTCAGGGTAAAGGGAGCACCCGGATTTGAAACAGGGACCTCTTGACCTGCTTTTACCACGAATGTGCACCGGACCGTGTGCTTTTGGTCGAGGGCCTCCAATGACCAAATGCCTCCATCTAGACACAACCTACCAACCTAACCAGTTCCTAAAAGCACTTTAGTACTTGATCATAGCTAAGGGGGCACCCGGATTTGAACCGGGGACCTCTTGATCTGCAGTCAAATGCTCTACCACTGAGCTATACCCCCTTACAGTGAAGCTTTTCTCTTTGAAAAAATAAAAAACCCAAGCAAATTTCTTGAATAGATAAGTACAATGTAACAAAACAAGGAAGTGTTTGGGTTGACGTAACCTACCAAATTAGTTCCTCAAAACAACTCAGTATTTGGTCACAGCTAAGAGGGCACCCGGATTTGAACCGGGGACCTCTTGATCTGCAGTCAAATGCTCTACCACTGA
Organism: Chanodichthys erythropterus; assembly: GCF_024489055.1. Classification (NCBI taxonomy): domain Eukaryota; kingdom Metazoa; phylum Chordata; class Actinopteri; order Cypriniformes; family Xenocyprididae; genus Chanodichthys; species Chanodichthys erythropterus. The sequence continues at coordinate 34,133,614 of NC_090226.1, read as the reverse complement.
GCTATACCCCCTTACAGTGAAGAATTTTTCTGTAAAAAATAAAAAACACAAGCAATTTCCTTGAATAGATAAGTACAATGTAACACAATAAAGAAGTGTTTGGCTTGATGTAACCTAGCAAACTAATTCCTAAAAACATTTTAGTATTTGGTCAGGGTAAAGGGAGCACCCGGATTTGAAACAGGGACCTCTTGACCTGCTTTTACCACGAATGTGCACCGGACCGTGTGCTTTTGGTCGAGGGCCTCCAATGACCAAATGCCTCCATCTAGACACAACCTACCAACCTAACCAGTTCCTAAAAGCACTTTAGTATTTGGTCATAGCTAAGGGGGCACCCGGATTTAAACCGGGGACCTCTTGATCTGCAGTCAAATGCTCTACCGCTGAGCTATACCCCCTTACAGTGAAGCATTTTTCTGTAAAAAAATAAAAAAACCCAAGCAATTTCCTTGAATAGATAAGTACAATGTAACAAAACAAAGAAGTGATTGGCTTGAAGTAACCTTCCAAAGTAGTTCCTAAAAGCACTTTAGTATTTGGTCACAGCTAAGGGGGCACCCGGATTTGAACCGGAGACCTCTTGATCTGCAGTCAAATGCTCTACCACTGAGCTATACCCCCTTACAGTGAAGCATTTTTCTTAAAAAAAAATTAAAAACGTAACACATCAAAGAAGTGTTTGGGATGACGTAACCTACCAAATTAGTTCCTAAAAACAACTCAGTATTTGGTCACAGCTAAGGGGGCACCTGGATTTGAATCGGGGACCTCTTGATCTGCAGTCAAATGCTCTACCACTGAGCTATACCCCCTTACAGTAATGTGCTTTTTTCCTTCAAAAAATATAAAACCCAAGCAATTTCCTTGAATAGATAGGTACAATGTAAAACAACAAAGAAGTGTTTGGCTTGATGTAACCTAGCAAAATAATTCCTAAAAACATTTTAGTATTTGGTCAGGGTAAAGGGGGCACCCGGATTTGAACCAGGGACCTCTTGACCTGCTTTTACCACGAATGTGCACCAGACCGTGTACTTTTGGTCGAGGGCCTCCAATGACCAAATGCCTCCATCTAGACACAACCTACCAACCTAACCAGTTCCTAAAAGCATTTTAGTATTTGATCATAGCTAAGGGGGCACCCGGATTTGAACCGGGGACCTCTTGATCTGCAGTCAAATGCTCTACCACTGAGCTATACCCCCTTACAGGGAAGGATTTTTCGTTTGAAAAAATAAAAAACCCAAGCAATTTCCTTGAATAGATAAGTACAATGTAACACATCAAAGAAGTGTTTGGGTTGACGTAACCTACCAAATTAGTTCCTAAAAACAACTCAGTATTTGGTCACAGCTAAGGGGGCACCCGGATTTGAACCAGAGACCTCTTGATCTGCAGTCAAATGCTCTACCACTGAGCTATACCCCCTTACAGTCATGCATCTTTCTTTAAGAAATAAAAAACACAAGCAATTACCTTGAATAGATAAGTACATTGTAACACAATAAAGAAGTGTTTGGCTTGATGTAACCTAGCAAACTAATTCCTAAAAACATTTTAGTATTTGGTCAGGGTAAAGGGAGCACCCGGATTTGAAACAGGGACCTCTTGACCTGCTTTTACCACGAATGTGCACCGGACCGTGTGCTTTTGGTCGAGGGCCTCCAATGACCAAATGCCTCCATCTAGACACAACCTACCAACCTAACCAGTTCCTAAAAGCACTTTAGTACATGATCATAGCTAAGGGGGCACCCGGATTTGAACCGGGGACCTCTTGATCTGCAGTCAAATGCTCTACCACTGAGCTATACCCCCTTACAGTGAAGCTTTTCTCTTTGAAAAAATAAAAAACCCAAGCAAATTTCTTGAATAGATAAGTACAATGTAACAAAACAAGGAAGTGTTTGGGTTGACGTAACCTACCAAATTAGTTCCTCAAAACAACTCAGTATTTGGTCACAGCTAAGAGGGCACCCGGATTTGAACCGGGGACCTCTTGATCTGCAGTCAAATGCTCTACCACTGAGCTATACCCCCTTACAGTGAAGTATTTTTCTGTAAAAAATAAAAAAAACACAAGCAATTTCCTTGAATAGATAAGTACAATGTAACACAATAAAGAAGTGTTTGGCTTGATGTAACCTAGCAAACTAATTCCTAAAAACATTTTAGTATTTGGTCAGGGTAAAGGGAGCACCCGGATTTGAAACAGGGACCTCTTGACCTGCTTTTACCACGAATGTGCACCGGACCGTGTGCTTTTGGCCGAGGGCCTCCAATGACCAAATGCCTCCATCTAGACACAACCTACCAACCTAACCAGTTCCTAAAAGCACTTTAGTACTTGATCATAGCTAAGGGGGCACCCGGATTTGAACCGGGGACCTCTTGATCTGCAGTCAAATGCTCTACCACTGAGCTATACCCCCTTACAGTGAAGCTTTTCTCTTTGAAAAAATAAAAAACCCAAGCAAATTTCTTGAATAGATAAGTACAATGTAACAAAACAAGGAAGTGTTTGGGTTGACGTAACCTACCAAATTAGTTCCTCAAAACAACTCAGTATTTGGTCACAGCTAAGAGGGCACCCGGATTTGAACCGGGGACCTCTTGATCTGCAGTCAAATGCTCTACCACTGAGCTATACCCCCTTACAGTGAAGTATTTTTCTGTAAAAAATAAAAATACAAGCAATTTCCTTGAATAGATAAGTACAATGTAACACAATAAAGAAGTGTTTGGCTTGATGTAACCTAGCAAACTAATTCCTAAAAACATTTTAGTATTTGGTCAGGGTAAAGGGAGCACCCGGATTTGAAACAGGGACCTCTTGACCTGCTTTTACCACGAATGTGCACCGGACCGTGTGCTTTTGGTTGAGGGCCTCCAATGACCAAATGCCTCCATCTAGACACAACCTACCTATCTAACCAGTTCCTAAAAGCACTTTAGTATTTGGTCACAGCTAAGGGGGCACCCGGATTTGAACCGGGGACCTCTTGATCTGCAGTCAAATGCTCTACCGCTGAGCTATACCCCCTTACAGTGAAGCATTTTTCTGTAAAAAAATAAAAAACCCAAGCAATTTCCTTGAATAGATAAGTACAATGTAACAAAACAAAGAAGTGATTGGCTTGAAGTAACCTTCCAAAGTAGTTCCTAAAAGCACTTTAGTATTTGGTCACAGCTAAGGGGGCACCCGGATTTGAACCGGAGACCTCTTGATCTGCAGTCAAATGCTCTACCACTGAGCTATACCCCCTTACAGTGAAGCATTTTTCTTAAAAAAAAATTAAAAACGTAACACATCAAAGAAGTGTTTGGGATGACGTAACCTACCAAATTAGTTCCTAAAAACAACTCAGTATTTGGTCACAGCTAAGGGGGCACCTGGATTTGAATCGGGGACCTCTTGATCTGCAGTCAAATGCTCTACCACTGAGCTATACCCCCTTACAGTAATGTGCTTTTTTCCTTCAAAAAATATAAAACCCAAGCAATTTCCTTGAATAGATAGGTACAATGTAAAACAACAAAGAAGTGTTTGGCTTGATGTAACCTAGCAAAATAATTCCTAAAAACATTTTAGTATTTGGTCAGGGTAAAGGGGGCACCCGGATTTGAACCAGGGACCTCTTGACCTGCTTTTACCACGAATGTGCACCAGACCGTGTACTTTTGGTCGAGGGCCTCCAATGACCAAATGCCTCCATCTAGACACAACCTACCAACCTAACCAGTTCCTAAAAGCATTTTAGTATTTGATCATAGCTAAGGGGGCACCCGGATTTGAACCGGGGACCTCTTGATCTGCAGTCAAATGCTCTACCACTGAGCTATACCCCCTTACAGGGAAGGATTTTTCGTTTGAAAAAATAAAAAACCCAAGCAATTTCCTTGAATAGATAAGTACAATGTAACACATCAAAGAAGTGTTTGGGTTGACGTAACCTACCAAATTAGTTCCTAAAAACAACTCAGTATTTGGTCACAGCTAAGGGGGCACCTGGATTTGAACCGGGGACCTCTTGATCTGCAGTCAAATGCTCTACCACTGAGCTATACCCCCTTACAGGGAAGGATTTTTCGTTTGAAAAAATAAAAAACCCAAGCAATTTCCTTGAATAGATAAGTACAATGTAACACATCAAAGAAGTGTTTGGGTTGACGTAACCTACCAAATTAGTTCCTAAAAACAACTCAGTATTTGGTCACAGCTAAGGGGGCACCCGGATTTGAACCGGAGACCTCTTGATCTGCAGTCAAATGCTCTACCACTGAGCTATACCCCCTTACAGTCATGCATCTTTCTTTAAGAAATAAAAAACACAAGCAATTACCTTGAATAGATAAGTACATTGTAACACAATAAAGAAGTGTTTGGCTTGATGTAACCTAGCAAACTAATTCCTAAAAACATTTTAGTATTTGGTCAGGGTAAAGGGAGCACCCGGATTTGAAACAGGGACCTCTTGACCTGCTTTTACCACGAATGTGCACCGGACCGTGTGCTTTTGGTCGAGGGCCTCCAATGACCAAATGCCTCCATCTAGACACAACCTACCAACCTAACCAGTTCCTAAAAGCACTTTAGTACTTGATCATAGCTAAGGGGGCACCCGGATTTGAACCGGGGACCTCTTGATCTGCAGTCAAATGCTCTACCACTGAGCTATACCCCCTTACAGTGAAGCTTTTCTCTTTGAAAAAATAAAAAACCCAAGCAAATTTCTTGAATAGATAAGTACAATGTAACAAAACAAGGAAGTGTTTGGGTTGACGTAACCTACCAAATTAGTTCCTCAAAACAACTCAGTATTTGGTCACAGCTAAGAGGGCACCCGGATTTGAACCGGGGACCTCTTGATCTGCAGTCAAATGCTCTACCACTGAGCTATACCCCCTTACAGTGAAGTATTTTTCTGTAAAAAATAAAAACACAAGCAATTTCCTTGAATAGATAAGTACAATGTAACACAATAAAGAAGTGTTTGGCTTGATGTAACCTAGCAAACTAATTCCTAAAAACATTTTAGTATTTGGTCAGGGTAAAGGGAGCACCCGGATTTGAAACAGGGACCTCTTGACCTGCTTTTACCACGAATGTGCACCGGACCGTGTGCTTTTGGTTGAGGGCCTCCAATGACCAAATGCCTCCATCTAGACACAACCTACCAACCTAACCAGTTCCTAAAAGCACTTTAGTATTTGGTCACAGCTAAGGGGGCACCCGGATTTGAACCGGGGACCTCGTGATCTGCAGTCAAATGCTCTACCGCTGAGCTATACCCCCTTACAGTGAAGCATTTTTCTGTAAAAAAATAAAAAAACCCAAGCAATTTCCTTGAATAGATAAGTACAATGTAACAAAACAAAGAAGTGATTGGCTTGAAGTAACCTTCCAAAGTAGTTCCTAAAAGCACTTTAGTATTTGGTCACAGCTAAGGGGGCACCCGGATTTGAACCGGAGACCTCTTGATCTGCAGTCAAATGCTCTACCACTGAGCTATACCCCCTTACAGTGAAGCATTTTTCTTAAAAAAAAATTAAAAACGTAACACATCAAAGAAGTGTTTGGGATGACGTAACCTACCAAATTAGTTCCTAAAAACAACTCAGTATTTGGTCACAGCTAAGGGGGCACCTGGATTTGAACCGGGGACCTCTTGATCTGCAGTCAAATGCTCTACCACTGAGCTATACCCCCTTACAGTAATGTGCTTTTTTCCTTCAAAAAATATAAAACCCAAGCAATTTCCTTGAATAGATAGGTACAATGTAAAACAACAAAGAAGTGTTTGGCTTGATGTAACCTAGCAAAATAATTCCTAAAAACATTTTAGTATTTGGTCAGGGTAAAGGGGGCACCCGGATTTGAACCAGGGACCTCTTGACCTGCTTTTACCACGAATGTGCACCAGACCGTGTACTTTTGGTCGAGGGCCTCCAATGACCAAATGCCTCCATCTAGACACAACCTACCAACCTAACCAGTTCCTAAAAGCATTTTAGTATTTGATCATAGCTAAGGGGGCACCCGGATTTGAACCGGGGACCTCTTGATCTGCAGTCAAATGCTCTACCACTGAGCTATACCCCCTTACAGGGAAGGATTTTTCGTTTGAAAAAATAAAAAACCCAAGCAATTTCCTTGAATAGATAAGTACAATGTAACACATCAAAGAAGTGTTTGGGTTGACGTAACCTACCAAATTAGTTCCTAAAAACAACTCAGTATTTGGTCACAGCTAAGGGGGCACCCGGATTTGAACCAGAGACCTCTTGATCTGCAGTCAAATGCTCTACCACTGAGCTATACCCCCTTACAGTCATGCATCTTTCTTTAAGAAATAAAAAACACAAGCAATTACCTTGAATAGATAAGTACATTGTAACACAATAAAGAAGTGTTTGGCTTGATGTAACCTAGCAAACTAATTCCTAAAAACATTTTAGTATTTGGTCAGGGTAAAGGGAGCACCCGGATTTGAAACAGGGACCTCTTGACCTGCTTTTACCACGAATGTGCACCGGACCGTGTGCTTTTGGTCGAGGGCCTCCAATGACCAAATGCCTCCATCTAGACACAACCTACCAACCTAACCAGTTCCTAAAAGCACTTTAGTACTTGATCATAGCTAAGGGGGCACCCGGATTTGAACCGGGGACCTCTTGATCTGCAGTCAAATGCTCTACCACTGAGCTATACCCCCTTACAGTGAAGCTTTTCTCTTTGAAAAAATAAAAAACCCAAGCAAATTTCTTGAATAGATAAGTACAATGTAACAAAACAAGGAAGTGTTTGGGTTGACGTAACCTACCAAATTAGTTCCTCAAAACAACTCAGTATTTGGTCACAGCTAAGGAGGGCACCCGGATTTGAACCGGGGACCTCTTGATCTGCAGTCAAATGCTCTACCACTGAGCTATACCCCCTTACAGTAATGTGCTTTTTTTCTGTAAAAAATAAAAAACACAAGCAATTTCCTTGAATAGATAAGTACAATGTAACACAATAAAGAAGTGTTTGGCTTGATGTAACCTAGCAAACTAATTCCTAAAAACATTTTAGTATTTGGTCAGGGTAAAGGGAGCACCCGGATTTGAAACAGGGACCTCTTGACCTGCTTTTACCACGAATGTGCACCGGACCGTGTGCTTTTGGTCGAGGGCCTCCAATGACCAAATGCCTCCATCTAGACACAACCTACCAACCTAACCAGTTCCTAAAAGCACTTTAGTACTTGATCATAGCTAAGGGGGCACCCGGATTTGAACCGGGGACCTCTTGATCTGCAGTCAAATGCTCTACCACTGAGCTATACCCCCTTACAGTGAAGCGTTTCTCTTTGAAAAAATAAAAAAACCCAAGCAATTTCCATGAATAGATAAGTACAATGTAACAAAACAAAGAAGTGTTTGGGTTGACGTAACCTACCAAATTAGTTCCTAAAAACAACTCAGTATTTGGTCACAGCTAAGAGGGCACCCGGATTTGAACCGGGGACCTCTTGATCTGCAGTCAAATGCTCTACCACTGAGCTATACCCCCTTACAGTGAAGTATTTTTCTGTAAAAAATAAAAAAAAAACACAAGCAATTTCCTTGAATAGATAAGTACAATGTAACACAATAAAGAAGTGTTTGGCTTGATGTAACCTAGCAAACTAATTCCTAAAAACATTTTAGTATTTGGTCAGGGTAAAGGGAGCACCCGGATTTGAAACAGGGACCTCTTGACCTGCTTTTACCACGAATGTGCACCGGACCGTGTGCTTTTGGTTGAGGGCCTCCAATGACCAAATGCCTCCATCTAGACACAACCTACCTATCTAACCAGTTCCTAAAAGCACTTTAGTATTTGGTCACAGCTAAGGGGGCACCCGGATTTGAACCGGGGACCTCGTGATCTGCAGTCAAATGCTCTACCGCTGAGCTATACCCCCTTACAGTGAAGCATTTTTCTGTAAAAAAATAAAAAAACCCAAGCAATTTCCTTGAATAGATAAGTACAATGTAACAAAACAAAGAAGTGATTGGCTTGAAGTAACCTTCCAAAGTAGTTCCTAAAAGCACTTTAGTATTTGGTCACAGCTAAGGGGGCACCCGGATTTGAACCGGAGACCTCTTGATCTGCAGTCAAATGCTCTACCACTGAGCTATACCCCCTTACAGTGAAGCATTTTTCTTAAAAAAAAATTAAAAACGTAACACATCAAAGAAGTGTTTGGGATGACGTAACCTACCAAATTAGTTCCTAAAAACAACTCAGTATTTGGTCACAGCTAAGGGGGCACCTGGATTTGAACCGGGGACCTCTTGATCTGCAGTCAAATGCTCTACCACTGAGCTATACCCCCTTACAGTAATGTGCTTTTTTCCTTCAAAAAATATAAAACCCAAGCAATTTCCTTGAATAGATAGGTACAATGTAAAACAACAAAGAAGTGTTTGGCTTGATGTAACCTAGCAAAATAATTCCTAAAAACATTTTAGTATTTGGTCAGGGTAAAGGGGGCACCCGGATTTGAACCAGGGACCTCTTGACCTGCTTTTACCACGAATGTGCACCAGACCGTGTACTTTTGGTCGAGGGCCTCCAATGACCAAATGCCTCCATCTAGACACAACCTACCAACCTAACCAGTTCCTAAAAGCATTTTAGTATTTGATCATAGCTAAGGGGGCACCCGGATTTGAACCGGGGACCTCTTGATCTGCAGTCAAATGCTCTACCACTGAGCTATACCCCCTTACAGGGAAGGATTTTTCGTTTGAAAAAATAAAAAACCCAAGCAATTTCCTTGAATAGATAAGTACAATGTAACACATCAAAGAAGTGTTTGGGTTGACGTAACCTACCAAATTAGTTCCTAAAAACAACTCAGTATTTGGTCACAGCTAAGGGGGCACCCGGATTTGAACCGGAGACCTCTTGATCTGCAGTCAAATGCTCTACCACTGAGCTATACCCCCTTACAGTCATGCATCTTTCTTTAAGAAATAAAAAACACAAGCAATTACCTTGAATAGATAAGTACATTGTAACACAATAAAGAAGTGTTTGGCTTGATGTAACCTAGCAAACTAATTCCTAAAAACATTTTAGTATTTGGTCAGGGTAAAGGGAGCACCCGGATTTGAAACAGGGACCTCTTGACCTGCTTTTACCACGAATGTGCACCGGACCGTGTGCTTTTGGTCGAGGGCCTCCAATGACCAAATGCCTCCATCTAGACACAACCTACCAACCTAACCAGTTCCTAAAAGCACTTTAGTACTTGATCATAGCTAAGGGGGCACCCGGATTTGAACCGGGGACCTCTTGATCTGCAGTCAAATGCTCTACCACTGAGCTATACCCCCTTACAGTGAAGCTTTTCTCTTTGAAAAAATAAAAAACCCAAGCAAATTTCTTGAATAGATAAGTACAATGTAACAAAACAAGGAAGTGTTTGGGTTGACGTAACCTACCAAATTAGTTCCTCAAAACAACTCAGTATTTGGTCACAGCTAAGAGGGCACCCGGATTTGAACCGGGGACCTCTTGATCTGCAGTCAAATGCTCTACCACTGAGCTATACCCCCTTACAGTGAAGTATTTTTCTGTAAAAAATAAAAAAAACACAAGCAATTTCCTTGAATAGATAAGTACAATGTAACACAATAAAGAAGTGTTTGGCTTGATGTAACCTAGCAAACTAATTCCTAAAAACATTTTAGTATTTGGTCAGGGTAAAGGGAGCACCCGGATTTGAAACAGGGACCTCTTGACCTGCTTTTACCACGAATGTGCACCGGACCGTGTGCTTTTGGCCGAGGGCCTCCAATGACCAAATGCCTCCATCTAGACACAACCTACCAACCTAACCAGTTCCTAAAAGCACTTTAGTACTTGATCATAGCTAAGGGGGCACCCGGATTTGAACCGGGGACCTCTTGATCTGCAGTCAAATGCTCTACCACTGAGCTATACCCCCTTACAGTGAAGCTTTTCTCTTTGAAAAAATAAAAAACCCAAGCAAATTCCTTGAATACATAAGTACAATGTAACAAAACAAAGAAGTGTTTGGGTTGACGTAACCTACCAAATTAGTTCCTAAAAACAACTCAGTATTTGGTCACAGCTAAGGGGGCACCCGGATTTGAACCGGGGACCTCTTGATCTGCAGTCAAATGCTCTACCACTGAGCTATACCCCCTTACAGTAATGTGCTTTTTTTCTTCAAAAAATATAAAACCCAAGCAATTTCCTTGAATAGATAGGTACAATGTAAAACAACAAAGAAGTGTTTGGCTTGATGTAACCTAGCAAAATAATTCCTAAAAACATTTTAGTATTTGGTCAGGGTAAAGGGGGCACCCGGATTTGAAACAGGGACCTCTTGACCTGCTTTTACCACGAATGTGCACCGGACCGTGTGCTTTTGGTCGAGGGCCTCCAATGACCAAATGCCTCCATCTAGACACAACCTACCAACCTAACCAGTTCCTAAAAGCACTTTAGTATTTGGTCATAGCTAAGGGGGCACCCGGATTTAAACCGGGGACCTCTTGATCTGCAGTCAAATGCTCTACCACTGAGCTATATCCCCTTACAGTGAAGCTTTTTTCTGTAAAAAAATAAAAAAACCCAAGCAATTTCCATGAATAGATAAGTACAATGTAACAGAACAAAGAAGTGTTTGGGTTGACGTAACCTACCAAATTAGTTCCTAAAAACAACTGAGTATTTGGTCACAGCTAAGGGGGCACCCGGATTTGAACCAGGGACCTCTTGAACTGCAGTCAAATGCTCTACCGCTGAGCTATACCCCCTTACAGTGAAGCATTTTTCTGTAAAAAAATAAAAAAACCCAAGCAATTTCCTTGAATAGATAAGTACAATGTAACAAAACAAAGAAGTGATTGGCTTGAAGTAACCTTCCAAAGTAGTTCCTAAAAGCACTTTAGTATTTGGTCACAGCTAAGGGGGCACCCGGATTTGAACCGGAGACCTCTTGATCTGCAGTCAAATGCTCTACCACTGAGCTATACCCCCTTACAGTGAAGCATTTTTCTTAAAAAAAAATTAAAAACGTAACACATCAAAGAAGTGTTTGGGATGACGTAACCTACCAAATTAGTTCCTAAAAACAACTCAGTATTTGGTCACAGCTAAGGGGGCACCTGGATTTGAACCGGGGACCTCTTGATCTGCAGTCAAATGCTCTACCACTGAGCTATACCCCCTTACAGTAATGTGCTTTTTTCCTTCAAAAAATATAAAACCCAAGCAATTTCCTTGAATAGATAGGTACAATGTAAAACAACAAAGAAGTGTTTGGCTTGATGTAACCTAGCAAAATAATTCCTAAAAACATTTTAGTATTTGGTCAGGGTAAAGGGGGCACCCGGATTTGAACCAGGGACCTCTTGACCTGCTTTTACCACGAATGTGCACCAGACCGTGTACTTTTGGTCGAGGGCCTCCAATGACCAAATGCCTCCATCTAGACACAACCTACCAACCTAACCAGTTCCTAAAAGCATTTTAGTATTTGATCATAGCTAAGGGGGCACCCGGATTTGAACCGGGGACCTCTTGATCTGCAGTCAAATGCTCTACCACTGAGCTATACCCCCTTACAGGGAAGGATTTTTCGTTTGAAAAAATAAAAAACCCAAGCAATTTCCTTGAATAGATAAGTACAATGTAACACATCAAAGAAGTGTTTGGGTTGACGTAACCTACCAAATTAGTTCCTAAAAACAACTCAGTATTTGGTCACAGCTAAGGGGGCACCCGGATTTGAACCGGAGACCTCTTGATCTGCAGTCAAATGCTCTACCACTGAGCTATACCCCCTTACAGTCATGCATCTTTCTTTAAGAAATAAAAAACACAAGCAATTACCTTGAATAGATAAGTACATTGTAACACAATAAAGAAGTGTTTGGCTTGATGTAACCTAGCAAACTAATTCCTAAAAACATTTTAGTATTTGGTCAGGGTAAAGGGAGCACCCGGATTTGAAACAGGGACCTCTTGACCTGCTTTTACCACGAATGTGCACCGGACCGTGTGCTTTTGGTCGAGGGCCTCCAATGACCAAATGCCTCCATCTAGACACAACCTACCAACCTAACCAGTTCCTAAAAGCACTTTAGTACTTGATCATAGCTAAGGGGGCACCCGGATTTGAACCGGGGACCTCTTGATCTGCAGTCAAATGCTCTACCACTGAGCTATACCCCCTTACAGTGAAGCTTTTCTCTTTGAAAAAATAAAAAACCCAAGCAAATTTCTTGAATAGATAAGTACAATGTAACAAAACAAGGAAGTGTTTGGGTTGACGTAACCTACCAAATTAGTTCCTCAAAACAACTGAGTATTTGGTCACAGCTAAGAGGGCACCCGGATTTGAACCGGGGACCTCTTGATCTGCAGTCAAATGCTCTACCACTGAGCTATACCCCCTTACAGTGAAGTATTTTTCTGTAAAAAATAAAAAAAACACAAGCAATTTCCTTGAATAGATAAGTACAATGTAACACAATAAAGAAGTGTTTGGCTTGATGTAACCTAGCAAACTAATTCCTAAAAACATTTTAGTATTTGGTCAGGGTAAAGGGAGCACCCGGATTTGAAACAGGGACCTCTTGACCTGCTTTTACCACGAATGTGCACCGGACCGTGTGCTTTTGGCCGAGGGCCTCCAATGACCAAATGCCTCCATCTAGACACAACCTACCAACCTAACCAGTTCCTAAAAGCACTTTAGTACTTGATCATAGCTAAGGGGGCACCCGGATTTGAACCGGGGACCTCTTGATCTGCAGTCAAATGCTCTACCACTGAGCTATACCCCCTTACAGTGAAGCTTTTCTCTTTGAAAAAATAAAAAACCCAAGCAAATTCCTTGAATACATAAGTACAATGTAACAAAACAAAGAAGTGTTTGGGTTGACGTAACCTACCAAATTAGTTCTTAAAAACAACTGAGTATTTGGTCACAGCTAAGGGGGCACCCGGATTTGAACCGGGGACCTCTTGATCTGCAGTCAAATGCTCTACCACTGAGCTATACCCCCTTACAGTAATGTGCTATTTTTCTTCATAAAATATAAAACCCAAGCAATTTCCTTGAATAGATAGGTACAATGTAAAACAACAAAGAAGTGTTTGGCTTGATGTAACCTAGCAAAATAATTCCTAAAAACATTTTAGTATTTGGTCAGGGTAAAGGGGGCACCCGGATTTGAAACAGGGACCTCTTGACCTGCTTTTACCACGAATGTGCACCGGACCGTGTGCTTTTGGTCAAGGGCCTCCAATGACCAAATGCCTCCATCTAGACACAACCTACCAACCTAACCAGTTCCTAAAAGCATTTTAGTATTTGATCATAGCTAAGGGGGCACCCGGATTTGAACCGGGGACCTCTTGATCTGCAGTCAAATGCTCTACCACTGAGCTATACCCCCTTACAGTGAAGGATTTTTCGTTTGAAAAAATAAAAAACCCAAGCAATTTCCTTGAATAGATAAGTACAATGTAACACATCAAAGAAGTGTTTGGGTTGACGTAACCTACCAAATTAGTTCCTAAAAACAACTCAGTATTTGGTCACAGCTAAGGGGGCACCCGGATTTGAACCGGAGACCTCTTGATCTGCAGTCAAATGCTCTACCACTGAGCTATACCCCCTTACAGTGAAGCATTTTTCTTAAAAAAAAATTAAAAACGTAACACATCAAAGAAGTGTTTGGGATGACGTAACCTACCAAATTAGTTCCTAAAAACAACTCAGTATTTGGTCACAGCTAAGGGGGCACCTGGATTTGAACCGGGGACCTCTTGATCTGCAGTCAAATGCTCTACCACTGAGCTATACCCCCTTACAGTAATGTGCTTTTTTCCTTCAAAAAATATAAAACCCAAGCAATTTCCTTGAATAGATAGGTACAATGTAAAACAACAAAGAAGTGTTTGGCTTGATGTAACCTAGCAAAATAATTCCTAAAAACATTTTAGTATTTGGTCAGGGTAAAGGGGGCACCCGGATTTGAACCAGGGACCTCTTGACCTGCTTTTACCACGAATGTGCACCAGACCGTGTACTTTTGGTCGAGGGCCTCCAATGACCAAATGCCTCCATCTAGACACAACCTACCAACCTAACCAGTTCCTAAAAGCATTTTAGTATTTGATCATAGCTAAGGGGGCACCCGGATTTGAACCGGGGACCTCTTGATCTGCAGTCAAATGCTCTACCACTGAGCTATACCCCCTTACAGGGAAGGATTTTTCGTTTGAAAAAATAAAAAACCCAAGCAATTTCCTTGAATAGATAAGTACAATGTAACACATCAAAGAAGTGTTTGGGTTGACGTAACCTACCAAATTAGTTCCTAAAAACAACTCAGTATTTGGTCACAGCTAAGGGGGCACCTGGATTTGAACCGGAGACCTCTTGATCTGCAGTCAAATGCTCTACCACTGAGCTATACCCCCTTACAGTCATGCATCTTTCTTTAAGAAATAAAAAACACAAGCAATTACCTTGAATAGATAAGTACATTGTAACACAATAAAGAAGTGTTTGGCTTGATGTAACCTAGCAAACTAATTCCTAAAAACATTTTAGTATTTGGTCAGGGTAAAGGGAGCACCCGGATTTGAAACAGGGACCTCTTGACCTGCTTTTACCACGAATGTGCACCGGACCGTGTGCTTTTGGTCGAGGGCCTCCAATGACCAAATGCCTCCATCTAGACACAACCTACCAACCTAACCAGTTCCTAAAAGCACTTTAGTACTTGATCATAGCTAAGGGGGCACCCGGATTTGAACCGGGGACCTCTTGATCTGCAGTCAAATGCTCTACCACTGAGCTATACCCCCTTACAGTGAAGCTTTTCTCTTTGAAAAAATAAAAAACTGTAGTGAAGCGAGTGCCAATACTCGCTTTGGGGGAGGAAAAGTAACGGGAGTCCGTGAGAGGAAAAAAAAAATAAAAAAATAAAAAAATAAAAATAAATGATGGCTTACTCGCACAGCACTTCCGTGCAGGGTGTACTTTATTTACAGTGCCAGAAATAAAGCAGTCCACAGTGAAGTCTATGTACAGGTGCACACAAAAACCCAAAAGTACCAAAACAATAAAACAAAAAAAATAAAGACGAAAACTGTATCCACAATATACAATGGTTTTGGGGTTTTGCTTGAGGTTCCACCACAACACTCTCGCCAACTTGGTTAACAAGTCATGAATGTGAGTCTAGCCTCCCCTTTTATATGACAGACTCCACCCCCTTTTGGCATAATTCATTAAAAGGGTAAGTATTATACATTGGACATTTTAAATCTTTCATAAGACTCACTAAATCAACCTTAAACAATAATTCTCACGGGCAATTCAAATAAATATATTCATTGTCCTCAATAACACAAAAACACGTAATCTTTCAACACATATTTTACACATAATCTCCCTACCCCACACAAGACAATGGTTTAGCCGGCTTCCGGTTGCGCTGCGCCGGCGCGACCATCCGTTACGTCATAAACAGGCGCCCTCCGTGTGCTCTGTTTGGCCGACACAGCGTTTACCCACCGAAAGACTAAACCCAGACAAACAAACAATTGAATGAAGACAAAACACAAGACAAAGACGATGTGTGTGTGTATAAGGATCGGGCATGAAACTGCGTTAAAGGGAAATGTGATGTGGAGGAATGTCCATGGGCCATCGGCCCGGCGTGTGCACCCGCTTTGCCGACGGCAGAAACAGCAGGTAAGGAGAGGGAAATGGAGCGTGAATGGGGGATGTATTTAGGTGCGTGTGTGTGTGTGCGTGCGTGCCCAGCGGGGAACATCTACTTTATCACAAAAACCCAAGCAAATTCCTTGAATACATAAGTACAATGTAACAAAACAAAGAAGTGTTTGGGTTGACGTAACCTACCAAATTAGTTCTTAAAAACAACTGAGTATTTGGTCACAGCTAAGGGGGCACCCGGATTTGAACCGGGGACCTCTTGATCTGCAGTCAAATGCTCTACCACTGAGCTATACCCCCTTACAGTAATGTGCTTTTTTTCTTCAAAAAATATAAAACCCAAGCAATTTCCTTGAATAGATAGGTACAATGTAAAACAACAAAGAAGTGTTTGGCTTGATGTAACCTAGCAAAATAATTCCTAAAAACATTTTAGTATTTGGTCAGGGTAAAGGGGGCACCCGGATTTGAAACAGGGACCTCTTGACCTGCTTTTACCACGAATGTGCACCGGACCGTGTGCTTTTGGTCGAGGGCCTCCAATGACCAAATGCCTCCATCTAGACACAACCTACCAACCTAACCAGTTCCTAAAAGCACTTTAGTATTTGGTCATAGCTAAGGGGGCACCCGGATTTAAACCGGGGACCTCTTGATCTGCAGTCAAATGCTCTACCACTGAGCTATATCCCCTTACAGTGAAGCTTTTTTCTGTAAAAAAATAAAAAAACCCAAGCAATTTCCATGAATAGATAAGTACAATGTAACAGAACAAAGAAGTGTTTGGGTTGACGTAACCTACCAAATTAGTTCCTAAAAACAACTGAGTATTTGGTCACAGCTAAGGGGGCACCCGGATTTGAACCAGGGACCTCTTGAACTGCAGTCAAATGCTCTACCGCTGAGCTATACCCCCTTACAGTGAAGCATTTTTCTGTAAAAAAATAAAAAAACCCAAGCAATTTCCTTGAATAGATAAGTACAATGTAACAAAACAAAGAAGTGATTGGCTTGAAGTAACCTTCCAAAGTAGTTCCTAAAAGCACTTTAGTATTTGGTCACAGCTAAGGGGGCACCCGGATTTGAACCGGAGACCTCTTGATCTGCAGTCAAATGCTCTACCACTGAGCTATACCCCCTTACAGTGAAGCATTTTTCTTAAAAAATTAAAAACGTAACACATCAAAGAAGTGTTTGGGATGACGTAACCTACCAAATTAGTTCCTAAAAACAACTCAGTATTTGGTCACAGCTAAGGGGGCACCTGGATTTGAACCGGGGACCTCTTGATCTGCAGTCAAATGCTCTACCACTGAGCTATACCCCCTTACAGGGAAGGATTTTTCGTTTGAAAAAATAAAAAACCCAAGCAATTTCCTTGAATAGATAAGTACAATGTAACACATCAAAGAAGTGTTTGGGTTGACGTAACCTACCAAATTAGTTCCTAAAAACAACTCAGTATTTGGTCACAGCTAAGGGGGCACCCGGATTTGAACCGGAGACCTCTTGATCTGCAGTCAAATGCTCTACCACTGAGCTATACCCCCTTACAGTCATGCATCTTTCTTTAAGAAATAAAAAACACAAGCAATTACCTTGAATAGATAAGTACATTGTAACACAATAAAGAAGTGTTTGGCTTGATGTAACCTAGCAAACTAATTCCTAAAAACATTTTAGTATTTGGTCAGGGTAAAGGGAGCACCCGGATTTGAAACAGGGACCTCTTGACCTGCTTTTACCACGAATGTGCACCGGACCGTGTGCTTTTGGTCGAGGGCCTCCAATGACCAAATGCCTCCATCTAGACACAACCTACCAACCTAACCAGTTCCTAAAAGCACTTTAGTACTTGATCATAGCTAAGGGGGCACCCGGATTTGAACCGGGGACCTCTTGATCTGCAGTCAAATGCTCTACCACTGAGCTATACCCCCTTACAGTGAAGCTTTTCTCTTTGAAAAAATAAAAAACCCAAGCAAATTTCTTGAATAGATAAGTACAATGTAACAAAACAAGGAAGTGTTTGGGTTGACGTAACCTACCAAATTAGTTCCTCAAAACAACTCAGTATTTGGTCACAGCTAAGAGGGCACCCGGATTTGAACCGGGGACCTCTTGATCTGCAGTCAAATGCTCTACCACTGAGCTATACCCCCTTACAGTGAAGTATTTTTCTGTAAAAAATAAAAAAAAAACACAAGCAATTTCCTTGAATAGATAAGTACAATGTAACACAATAAAGAAGTGTTTGGCTTGATGTAACCTAGCAAACTAATTCCTAAAAACATTTTAGTATTTGGTCAGGGTAAAGGGAGCACCCGGATTTGAAACAGGGACCTCTTGACCTGCTTTTACCACGAATGTGCACCGGACCGTGTGCTTTTGGTTGAGGGCCTCCAATGACCAAATGCCTCCATCTAGACACAACCTACCAACCTAACCAGTTCCTAAAAGCACTTTAGTATTTGGTCATAGCTAAGGGGGCACCCGGATTTGAACCGGGGACCTCTTGATCTGCAGTCAAATGCTCTACCACTGAGCTATACCCCCTTACAGTGAAGCATTTTTCTGTAAAAAAATAAAAAAACCCAAGCAATTTCCTTGAATAGATAAGTACAATGTAACAAAACAAAGAAGTGATTGGCTTGAAGTAACCTTCCAAAGTAGTTCCTAAAAGCACTTTAGTATTTGGTCACAGCTAAGGGGGCACCCGGATTTGAACCGGAGACCTCTTGATCTGCAGTCAAATGCTCTACCACTGAGCTATACCCCCTTACAGTGAAGCATTTTTCTTAAAAAAAAATTAAAAACGTAACACATCAAAGAAGTGTTTGGGATGACGTAACCTACCAAATTAGTTCCTAAAAACAACTCAGTATTTGGTCACAGCTAAGGGGGCACCTGGATTTGAATCGGGGACCTCTTGATCTGCAGTCAAATGCTCTACCACTGAGCTATACCCCCTTACAGTAATGTGCTTTTTTCCTTCAAAAAATATAAAACCCAAGCAATTTCCTTGAATAGATAGGTACAATGTAAAACAACAAAGAAGTGTTTGGCTTGATGTAACCTAGCAAAATAATTCCTAAAAACATTTTAGTATTTGGTCAGGGTAAAGGGAGCACCCGGAGCAAATGCTCTACCACTGAGCTATACCCCCTTACAGTCATGCATCTTTCTTTAAGAAATAAAAAACACAAGCAATTACCTTGAATAGATAAGTACATTGTAACACAATAAAGAAGTGTTTGGCTTGATGTAACCTAGCAAACTAATTCCTAAAAACATTTTAGTATTTGGTCAGGGTAAAGGGAGCACCCGGATTTGAAACAGGGACCTCTTGACCTGCTTTTACCACGAATGTGCACCGGACCGTGTGCTTTTGGTCGAGGGCCTCCAATGACCAAATGCCTCCATCTAGACACAACCTACCAACCTAACCAGTTCCTAAAAGCACTTTAGTACTTGATCATAGCTAAGGGGGCACCCGGATTTGAACCGGGGACCTCTTGATCTGCAGTCAAATGCTCTACCACTGAGCTATACCCCCTTACAGTGAAGCTTTTCTCTTTGAAAAAATAAAAAACCCAAGCAAATTCCTTGAATACATAAGTACAATGTAACAAAACAAAGAAGTGTTTGGGTTGACGTAACCTACCAAATTAGTTCCTTAAAACAACTGAGTATTTGGTCACAGCTAAGGGGGCACCCGGATTTGAACCGGGGACCTCTTGATCTGCAGTCAAATGCTCTACCACTGAGCTATACCCCCTTACAGTAATGTGCTTTTTTTCTTCAAAAAATATAAAACCCAAGCAATTTCCTTGAATAGATAGGTACAATGTAAAACAACAAAGAAGTGTTTGGCTTGATGTAACCTAGCAAAATAATTCCTAAAAACATTTTAGTATTTGGTCAGGGTAAAGGGGGCACCCGGATTTGAAACAGGGACCTCTTGACCTGCTTTTACCACGAATGTGCACCGGACCGTGTGCTTTTGGTCGAGGGCCTCCAATGACCAAATGCCTCCATCTAGACACAACCTACCAACCTAACCAGTTCCTAAAAGCACTTTAGTATTTGGTCATAGCTAAGGGGGCACCCGGATTTAAACCGGGGACCTCTTGATCTGCAGTCAAATGCTCTACCACTGAGCTATACCCCCTTACAGTGAAGCATTTTTCTTAAAAAAAAATTAAAAACGTAACACATCAAAGAAGTGTTTGGGATGACGTAACCTACCAAATTAGTTCCTAAAAACAACTCAGTATTTGGTCACAGCTAAGGGGGCACCTGGATTTGAACCGGGGACCTCTTGATCTGCAGTCAAATGCTCTACCACTGAGCTATACCCCCTTACAGTAATGTGCTTTTTTCCTTCAAAAAATATAAAACCCAAGCAATTTCCTTGAATAGATAGGTACAATGTAAAACAACAAAGAAGTGTTTGGCTTGATGTAACCTAGCAAAATAATTCCTAAAAACATTTTAGTATTTGGTCAGGGTAAAGGGGGCACCCGGATTTGAACCAGGGACCTCTTGACCTGCTTTTACCACGAATGTGCACCAGACCGTGTACTTTTGGTCGAGGGCCTCCAATGACCAAATGCCTCCATCTAGACACAACCTACCAACCTAACCAGTTCCTAAAAGCATTTTAGTATTTGATCATAGCTAAGGGGGCACCCGGATTTGAACCGGGGACCTCTTGATCTGCAGTCAAATGCTCTACCACTGAGCTATACCCCCTTACAGGGAAGGATTTTTCGTTTGAAAAAATAAAAAACCCAAGCAATTTCCTTGAATAGATAAGTACAATGTAACACATCAAAGAAGTGTTTTGGGTTGACGTAACCTACCAAATTAGTTCCTAAAAACAACTGAGTATTTGGTCACAGCTAAGGGGGCACCCGGATTTGAACCGGAGACCTCTTGATCTGCAGTCAAATGCTCTACCACTGAGCTATACCCCCTTACAGGGAAGGATTTTTCGTTTGAAAAAATAAAAAACCCAAGCAATTTCCTTGAATAGATAAGTACAATGTAACACATCAAAGAAGTGTTTTGGGTTGAGGTAACCTACCAAATTAGTTCCTAAAAGCAACTGAGTATTTGGTCACAGCTAAGGGGGCACCCGGATTTGAACCGGGGACCTCTTGATCTGCAGTCAAATGCTCTACCACTGAGCTATACCCCCTTACAGGGAAGGATTTTTCGTTTGAAAAAATAAAAAACCCAAGCAATTTCCTTGAATAGATAAGTACAATGTAACACAATAAAGAAGTGTTTGGCTTGATGTAACCTAGCAAACTAATTCCTAAAAACATTTTAGTATTTGGTCAGGGTAAAGGGAGCACCCGGATTTGAAACAGGGACCTCTTGACCTGCTTTTACCACGAATGTGCACCGGACCGTGTGCTTTTGGTTGAGGGCCTCCAATGACCAAATGCCTCCATCTAGACACAACCTACCTATCTAACCAGTTCCTAAAAGCACTTTAGTATTTGGTCACAGCTAAGGGGGCACCCGGATTTGAACCGGGGACCTCGTGATCTGCAGTCAAATGCTCTACCGCTGAGCTATACCCCCTTACAGTGAAGCATTTTTCTGTAAAAAAATAAAAAAACCCAAGCAATTTCCTTGAATAGATAAGTACAATGTAACAAAACAAAGAAGTGATTGGCTTGAAGTAACCTTCCAAAGTAGTTCCTAAAAGCACTTTAGTATTTGGTCACAGCTAAGGGGGCACCCGGATTTGAACCGGAGACCTCTTGATCTGCAGTCAAATGCTCTACCACTGAGCTATACCCCCTTACAGTGAAGCATTTTTCTTAAAAAAAAATTAAAAACGTAACACATCAAAGAAGTGTTTGGGATGACGTAACCTACCAAATTAGTTCCTAAAAACAACTCAGTATTTGGTCACAGCTAAGGGGGCACCTGGATTTGAATCGGGGACCTCTTGATCTGCAGTCAAATGCTCTACCACTGAGCTATACCCCCTTACAGTAATGTGCTTTTTTCCTTCAAAAAATATAAAACCCAAGCAATTTCCTTGAATAGATAGGTACAATGTAAAACAACAAAGAAGTGTTTGGCTTGATGTAACCTAGCAAAATAATTCCTAAAAACATTTTAGTATTTGGTCAGGGTAAAGGGGGCACCCGGATTTGAACCAGGGACCTCTTGACCTGCTTTTACCACGAATGTGCACCAGACCGTGTACTTTTGGTCGAGGGCCTCCAATGACCAAATGCCTCCATCTAGACACAACCTACCAACCTAACCAGTTCCTAAAAGCATTTTAGTATTTGATCATAGCTAAGGGGGCACCCGGATTTGAACCGGGGACCTCTTGATCTGCAGTCAAATGCTCTACCACTGAGCTATACCCCCTTACAGGGAAGGATTTTTCGTTTGAAAAAATAAAAAACCCAAGCAATTTCCTTGAATAGATAAGTACAATGTAACACATCAAAGAAGTGTTTGGGTTGACGTAACCTACCAAATTAGTTCCTAAAAACAACTCAGTGTTTGGTCACAGCTAAGGGGGCACCCGGATTTGAACCGGAGACCTCTTGATCTGCAGTCAAATGCTCTACCACTGAGCTATACCCCCTTACAGTCATGCATCTTTCTTTAAGAAATAAAAAACACAAGCAATTACCTTGAATAGATAAGTACATTGTAACACAATAAAGAAGTGTTTGGCTTGATGTAACCTAGCAAACTAATTCCTAAAAACATTTTAGTATTTGGTCAGGGTAAAGGGAGCACCCGGATTTGAAACAGGGACCTCTTGACCTGCTTTTACCACGAATGTGCACCGGACCGTGTGCTTTTGGTCGAGGGCCTCCAATGACCAAATGCCTCCATCTAGACACAACCTACCAACCTAACCAGTTCCTAAAAGCACTTTAGTACTTGATCATAGCTAAGGGGGCACCCGGATTTGAACCGGGGACCTCTTGATCTGCAGTCAAATGCTCTACCACTGAGCTATACCCCCTTACAGTGAAGCTTTTCTCTTTGAAAAAATAAAAAACCCAAGCAAATTCCTTGAATACATAAGTACAATGTAACAAAACAAAGAAGTGTTTGGGTTGACGTAACCTACCAAATTAGTTCTTAAAAACAACTGAGTATTTGGTCACAGCTAAGGGGGCACCCGGATTTGAACCGGGGACCTCTTGATCTGCAGTCAAATGCTCTACCACTGAGCTATACCCCCTTACAGTAATGTGCTTTTTTTCTTCAAAAAATATAAAACCCAAGCAATTTCCTTGAATAGATAGGTACAATGTAAAACAACAAAGAAGTGTTTGGCTTGATGTAACCTAGCAAAATAATTCCTAAAAACATTTTAGTATTTGGTCAGGGTAAAGGGGGCACCCGGATTTGAAACAGGGACCTCTTGACCTGCTTTTACCACGAATGTGCACCGGACCGTGTGCTTTTGGTCGAGGGCCTCCAATGACCAAATGCCTCCATCTAGACACAACCTACCAACCTAACCAGTTCCTAAAAGCACTTTAGTATTTGGTCATAGCTAAGGGGGCACCCGGATTTAAACCGGGGACCTCTTGATCTGCAGTCAAATGCTCTACCACTGAGCTATACCCCCTTACAGTGAAGCATTTTTCTGTAAAAAAAATTAAAAGTACGTAACACATCAAAGAAGTGTTTGGGATGACGTAACCTACCAAATTAGTTCCTAAAAACAACTCAGTATTTGGTCACAGCTAAGGGGGCACCTGGATTTGAACCGGGGACCTCTTGATCTGCAGTCAAATGCTCTACCACTGAGCTATACCCCCTTACAGTAATGTGCTTTTTTCCTTCAAAAAATATAAAACCCAAGCAATTTCCTTGAATAGATAGGTACAATGTAAAACAACAAAGAAGTGTTTGGCTTGATGTAACCTAGCAAAATAATTCCTAAAAACATTTTAGTATTTGGTCAGGGTAAAGGGGGCACCCGGATTTGAACCAGGGACCTCTTGACCTGCTTTTACCACGAATGTGCACCAGACCGTGTACTTTTGGTCGAGGGCCTCCAATGACCAAATGCCTCCATCTAGACACAACCTACCAACCTAACCAGTTCCTAAAAGCATTTTAGTATTTGATCATAGCTAAGGGGGCACCCGGATTTGAACCGGGGACCTCTTGATCTGCAGTCAAATGCTCTACCACTGAGCTATACCCCCTTACAGGGAAGGATTTTTCGTTTGAAAAAATAAAAAACCCAAGCAATTTCCTTGAATAGATAAGTACAATGTAACACATCAAAGAAGTGTATTGGGTTGAGGTAACCTACCAAATTAGTTCCTAAAAGCAACTGAGTATTTGGTCACAGCTAAGGGGGCACCCGGATTTGAACCGGAGACCTCTTGATCTGCAGTCAAATGCTCTACCACTGAGCTATACCCCCTTACAGGGAAGGATTTTTCGTTTGAAAAAATAAAAAACCCAAGCAATTTCCTTGAATAGATAAGTACAATGTAACACATCAAAGAAGTGTTTTGGGTTGAGGTAACCTACCAAATTAGTTCCTAAAAGCAACTGAGTATTTGGTCACAGCTAAGGGGGCACCCGGATTTGAACCGGGGACCTCTTGATCTGCAGTCAAATGCTCTACCACTGAGCTATACCCCCTTACAGGGAAGGATTTTTCGTTTGAAAAAATAAAAAACCCAAGCAATTTCCTTGAATAGATAAGTACAATGTAACACATCAAAGAAGTGTTTGGGTTGACGTAACCTACCAAATTAGTTCCTAAAAACAACTCAGTGTTTGGTCACAGCTAAGGGGGCACCCGGATTTGAACCGGAGACCTCTTGATCTGCAGTCAAATGCTCTACCACTGAGCTATACCCCCTTACAGTCATGCATCTTTCTTTAAGAAATAAAAAACACAAGCAATTACCTTGAATAGATAAGTACATTGTAACACAATAAAGAAGTGTTTGGCTTGATGTAACCTAGCAAACTAATTCCTAAAAACATTTTAGTATTTGGTCAGGGTAAAGGGAGCACCCGGATTTGAAACAGGGACCTCTTGACCTGCTTTTACCACGAATGTGCACCGGACTGTGTGCTTTTGGCCGAGGGCCTCCAATGACCAAATGCCTCCATCTAGACACAACCTACCAACCTAACCAGTTCCTAAAAGCACTTTAGTACTTGATCATAGCTAAGGGGGCACCCGGATTTGAACCGGGGACCTCTTGATCTGCAGTCAAATGCTCTACCACTGAGCTATACCCCCTTACAGTGAAGCTTTTCTCTTTGAAAAAATAAAAAACCCAAGCAAATTCCTTGAATACATAAGTACAATGTAACAAAACAAAGAAGTGTTTGGGTTGACGTAACCTACCAAATTAGTTCTTAAAAACAACTGAGTATTTGGTCACAGCTAAGGGGGCACCCGGATTTGAACCGGGGACCTCTTGATCTGCAGTCAAATGCTCTACCACTGAGCTATACCCCCTTACAGTAATGTGCTTTTTTTCTTCAAAAAATATAAAACCCAAGCAATTTCCTTGAATAGATAGGTACAATGTAAAACAACAAAGAAGTGTTTGGCTTGATGTAACCTAGCAAAATAATTCCTAAAAACATTTTAGTATTTGGTCAGGGTAAAGGGGGCACCCGGATTTGAAACAGGGACCTCTTGACCTGCTTTTACCACGAATGTGCACCGGACCGTGTGCTTTTGGTCGAGGGCCTCCAATGACCAAATGCCTCCATCTAGACACAACCTACCAACCTAACCAGTTCCTAAAAGCACTTTAGTATTTGGTCATAGCTAAGGGGGCACCCGGATTTAAACCGGGGACCTCTTGATCTGCAGTCAAATGCTCTACCACTGAGCTATACCCCCTTACAGTGAAGCTTTTCTCTTTGAAAAAATAAAAAACCCAAGCAAATTCCTTGAATACATAAGTACAATGTAACAAAACAAAGAAGTGTTTGGGTTGACGTAACCTACCAAATTAGTTCTTAAAAACAACTGAGTATTTGGTCACAGCTAAGGGGGCACCCGGATTTGAACCGGGGACCTCTTGATCTGCAGTCAAATGCTCTACCACTGAGCTATACCCCCTTACAGTAATGTGCTTTTTTTCTTCAAAAAATATAAAACCCAAGCAATTTCCTTGAATAGATAGGTACAATGTAAAACAACAAAGAAGTGTTTGGCTTGATGTAACCTAGCAAAATAATTCCTAAAAACATTTTAGTATTTGGTCAGGGTAAAGGGGGCACCCGGATTTGAAACAGGGACCTCTTGACCTGCTTTTACCACGAATGTGCACCGGACCGTGTGCTTTTGGTCGAGGGCCTCCAATGACCAAATGCCTCCATCTAGACACAACCTACCAACCTAACCAGTTCCTAAAAGCACTTTAGTATTTGGTCATAGCTAAGGGGGCACCCGGATTTAAACCGGGGACCTCTTGATCTGCAGTCAAATGCTCTACCACTGAGCTATATCCCCTTACAGTGAAGCTTTTTTCTGTAAAAAAATAAAAAAAACCCAAGCAATTTCCATGAATAGATAAGTACAATGTAACAGAACAAAGAAGTGTTTGGGTTGACGTAACCTACCAAATTAGTTCCTAAAAACAACTGAGTATTTGGTCACAGCTAAGGGGGCACCCGGATTTGAACCAGGGACCTCTTGAACTGCAGTCAAATGCTCTACCGCTGAGCTATACCCCCTTACAGTGAAGCACTTTTCTGTAAAAAAATAAAAAAACCCAAGCAATTTCCTTGAATAGATAAGTACAATGTAACAAAACAAAGAAGTGATTGGCTTGAAGTAACCTTCCAAAGTAGTTCCTAAAAGCACTTTAGTATTTGGTCACAGCTAAGGGGGCACCCGGATTTGAACCGGAGACCTCTTGATCTGCAGTCAAATGCTCTACCACTGAGCTATACCCCCTTACAGTGAAGCATTTTTCTTAAAAAAAAATTAAAAACGTAACACATCAAAGAAGTGTTTGGGATGACGTAACCTACCAAATTAGTTCCTAAAAACAACTCAGTATTTGGTCACAGCTAAGGGGGCACCTGGATTTGAACCGGGGACCTCTTGATCTGCAGTCAAATGCTCTACCACTGAGCTATACCCCCTTACAGTCATGCATCTTTCTTTAAGAAATAAAAACACAAGCAATTACCTTGAATAGATAAGTACAATGTAACACAATAAAGAAGTGTTTGGCTTGATGTAACCTAGCAAACTAATTCCTAAAAAAATTTTAGTATTTGGTCAGGGTAAAGGGAGCACCCGGATTTGAAACAGGGACCTCTTGATCTGCAGTCAAATGCTCTACCACTGAGCTATACCCCCTTACAGTAATGTGCTTTTTTTCTTCAAAAAATATAAAACCCAAGCAATTTCCTTGAATAGATAGGTACAATGTAAAACAACAAAGAAGTGTTTGGCTTGATGTAACCTAGCAAAATAATTCCTAAAAACATTTTAGTATTTGGTCAGGGTAAAGGGGGCACCCGGATTTGAAACAGGGACCTCTTGACCTGCTTTTACCACGAATGTGCACCGGACCGTGTGCTTTTGGTCGAGGGCCTCCAATGACCAAATGCCTCCATCTAGACACAACCTACCAACCTAACCAGTTCCTAAAAGCACTTTAGTATTTGGTCATAGCTAAGGGGGCACCCGGATTTAAACCGGGGACCTCTTGATCTGCAGTCAAATGCTCTACCACTGAGCTATACCCCCTTACAGTGAAGCTTTTCTCTTTGAAAAAATAAAAAACCCAAGCAAATTCCTTGAATACATAAGTACAATGTAACAAAACAAAGAAGTGTTTGGGTTGACGTAACCTACCAAATTAGTTCTTAAAAACAACTGAGTATTTGGTCACAGCTAAGGGGGCACCCGGATTTGAACCGGGGACCTCTTGATCTGCAGTCAAATGCTCTACCACTGAGCTATACCCCCTTACAGTAATGTGCTTTTTTTCTTCAAAAAATATAAAACCCAAGCAATTTCCTTGAATAGATAGGTACAATGTAAAACAACAAAGAAGTGTTTGGCTTGATGTAACCTAGCAAAATAATTCCTAAAAACATTTTAGTATTTGGTCAGGGTAAAGGGGGCACCCGGATTTGAAACAGGGACCTCTTGACCTGCTTTTACCACGAATGTGCACCGGACCGTGTGCTTTTGGTCGAGGGCCTCCAATGACCAAATGCCTCCATCTAGACACAACCTACCAACCTAACCAGTTCCTAAAAGCACTTTAGTATTTGGTCATAGCTAAGGGGGCACCCGGATTTAAACCGGGGACCTCTTGATCTGCAGTCAA
The DNA here is from genome assembly GCF_024489055.1 of Chanodichthys erythropterus. Lineage (NCBI taxonomy): Eukaryota > Metazoa > Chordata > Actinopteri > Cypriniformes > Xenocyprididae > Chanodichthys > Chanodichthys erythropterus. The sequence continues at coordinate 34,105,497 of NC_090226.1, read as the reverse complement.
ATGCTCTACCACTGAGCTATACCCCCTTACAGTGAAGCATTTTTCTCTTAAAAAAAATTAAAAACGTAACACATCAAAGAAGTGTTTGGGATGACGTAACCTACCAAATTAGTTCCTAAAAACAACTCAGTATTTGGTCACAGCTAAGGGGGCACCTGGATTTGAACCGGGGACCTCTTGATCTGCAGTCAAATGCTCTACCACTGAGCTATACCCCCTTACAGTAATGTGCTTTTTTCCTTCAAAAAATATAAAACCCAAGCAATTTCCTTGAATAGATAGGTACAATGTAAAACAACAAAGAAGTGTTTGGCTTGATGTAACCTAGCAAAATAATTCCTAAAAACATTTTAGTATTTGGTCAGGGTAAAGGGGGCACCCGGATTTGAACCAGGGACCTCTTGACCTGCTTTTACCACGAATGTGCACCAGACCGTGTACTTTTGGTCGAGGGCCTCCAATGACCAAATGCCTCCATCTAGACACAACCTACCAACCTAACCAGTTCCTAAAAGCATTTTAGTATTTGATCATAGCTAAGGGGGCACCCGGATTTGAACCGGGGACCTCTTGATCTGCAGTCAAATGCTCTACCACTGAGCTATACCCCCTTACAGGGAAGGATTTTTCGTTTGAAAAAATAAAAAACCCAAGCAATTTCCTTGAATAGATAAGTACAATGTAACACATCAAAGAAGTGTTTTGGGTTGAGGTAACCTACCAAATTAGTTCCTAAAAGCAACTGAGTATTTGGTCACAGCTAAGGGGGCACCCGGATTTGAACCGGGGACCTCTTGATCTGCAGTCAAATGCTCTACCACTGAGCTATACCCCCTTACAGGGAAGGATTTTTCGTTTGAAAAAATAAAAAACCCAAGCAATTTCCTTGAATAGATAAGTACAATGTAACACATCAAAGAAGTGTTTTGGGTTGAGGTAACCTACCAAATTAGTTCCTAAAAGCAACTGAGTATTTGGTCACAGCTAAGGGGGCACCCGGATTTGAACCGGGGACCTCTTGATCTGCAGTCAAATGCTCTACCACTGAGCTATACCCCCTTACAGTAATGTTCTTTTTTTCTTCAAAAAATATAAAACCCAAGCAATTTCCTTGAATAGATAGGTACAATGTAAAACAACAAAGAAGTGTTTGGCTTGATGTAACCTAGCAAAATAATTCCTAAAAACATTTTAGTATTTGGTCAGGGTAAAGGGGGCACCCGGATTTGAAACAGGGACCTCTTGACCTGCTTTTACCACGAATGTGCACCGGACCGTGTGCTTTTGGTCGAGGGCCTCCAATGACCAAATGCCTCCATCTAGACACAACCTACCAACCTAACCAGTTCCTAAAAGCACTTTAGTATTTGGTCATAGCTAAGGGGGCACCCGGATTTAAACCGGGGACCTCTTGATCTGCAGTCAAATGCTCTACCACTGAGCTATATCCCCTTACAGTGAAGCTTTTTTCTGTAAAAAAATAAAAAACCCAAGCAATTTCCATGAATAGATAAGTACAATGTAACAGAACAAAGAAGTGTTTGGGTTGACGTAACCTACCAAATTAGTTCCTAAAAACAACTGAGTATTTGGTCACAGCTAAGGGGGCACCCGGATTTGAACCGGGGACCTCTTGATCTGCAGTCAAATGCTCTACCGCTGAGCTATACCCCCTTACAGTGAAGCATTTTTCTGTAAAAAAATAAAAAAACCCAAGCAATTTCCTTGAATAGATAAGTACAATGTAACAAAACAAAGAAGTGATTGGCTTGAAGTAACCTTCCAAAGTAGTTCCTAAAAGCACTTTAGTATTTGGTCACAGCTAAGGGGGCACCCGGATTTGAACCGGAGACCTCTTGATCTGCAGTCAAATGCTCTACCACTGAGCTATACCCCCTTACAGTGAAGCATTTTTCTTAAAAAAAAATTAAAAACGTAACACATCAAAGAAGTGTTTGGGATGACGTAACCTACCAAATTAGTTCCTAAAAACAACTCAGTATTTGGTCACAGCTAAGGGGGCACCTGGATTTGAACCGGGGACCTCTTGATCTGCAGTCAAATGCTCTACCACTGAGCTATACCCCCTTACAGGGAAGGATTTTTCGTTTGAAAAAATAAAAAACCCAAGCAATTTCCTTGAATAGATAAGTACAATGTAACACATCAAAGAAGTGTTTGGGTTGACGTAACCTACCAAATTAGTTCCTAAAAACAACTCAGTATTTGGTCACAGCTAAGGGGGCACCCGGATTTGAACCGGAGACCTCTTGATCTGCAGTCAAATGCTCTACCACTGAGCTATACCCCCTTACAGTCATGCATCTTTCTTTAAGAAATAAAAAACACAAGCAATTACCTTGAATAGATAAGTACATTGTAACACAATAAAGAAGTGTTTGGCTTGATGTAACCTAGCAAACTAATTCCTAAAAACATTTTAGTATTTGGTCAGGGTAAAGGGAGCACCCGGATTTGAAACAGGGACCTCTTGACCTGCTTTTACCACGAATGTGCACCGGACCGTGTGCTTTTGGTCGAGGGCCTCCAATGACCAAATGCCTCCATCTAGACACAACCTACCAACCTAACCAGTTCCTAAAAGCACTTTAGTACTTGATCATAGCTAAGGGGGCACCCGGATTTGAACCGGGGACCTCTTGATCTGCAGTCAAATGCTCTACCACTGAGCTATACCCCCTTACAGTGAAGTATTTTTCTGTAAAAAATAAAAAAAACACAAGCAATTTCCTTGAATAGATAAGTACAATGTAACACAATAAAGAAGTGTTTGGCTTGATGTAACCTAGCAAACTAATTCCTAAAAACATTTTAGTATTTGGTCAGGGTAAAGGGAGCACCCGGATTTGAAACAGGGACCTCTTGACCTGCTTTTACCACGAATGTGCACCGGACCGTGTGCTTTTGGTTGAGGGCCTCCAATGACCAAATGCCTCCATCTAGACACAACCTATCTAACCAGTTCCTAAAAGCACTTTAGTATTTGGTCACAGCTAAGGGGGCACCCGGATTTGAACCGGGGACCTCGTGATCTGCAGTCAAATGCTCTACCACTGAGCTATACCCCCTTACAGTGAAGCTTTTCTCTTTGAAAAAATAAAAAACCCAAGCAAAATCCTTGAATACATAAGTACAATGTAACAAAACAAAGAAGTGTTTGGGTTGACGTAACCTACCAAATTAGTTCTTAAAAACAACTGAGTATTTGGTCACAGCTAAGGGGGCACCCGGATTTGAACCGGGGACCTCTTGACCTGCTTTTACCACGAATGTGCACCGGACCGTGTGCTTTTGGTCGAGGGCCTCCAATGACCAAATGCCTCCATCTAGACAAATTGCTACCTGCCTCTCAGATGGCTACCTTTCAGGGATTGGTGGTTCCACGGTGTAATGGTTAGCACTCTGGACTTTGAATCCAGTGATCCAAGTTCAAATCTTGGTGGAACCTCTTTGTAGCTTTTTGTGACAGGGGGAGAAAACAAAGGTGTTGCGGAACTCCTGATGTACCTGTAAAATGGCGGTGAAATTGGCAGTCTCAAACTCGTCGGGGAATCATAGGGTGCTTCTCAATTCTTATTTGTGCATCCTCGTTTCCTTTCCTTGCTTCCTTTCCTCGCGTCTTAGCTCCACCCCTCCAGGATGCGAGGGAAGGACGCGAGGGAAGGACGCAAGGAAAAGACGAGAGGACGGAGGAATTGAATCAAGTGAAATGATAAATCCTCGCTCCCTTTAGCGTCACTTCAAAGCGTCATCAGCTGCGCTCGAGGGATCTACCCACTTGTTGTTAAAGTTTGGTTATTTAAAAAAATATAATAAATATTAATAAAGCAAGATGCCTAGTTGAAATATATGAGATATAAAGTTTATTTAATCTGTAAAAGTAAAGCATACATTTAAATTATTGTGACAGATAAGAAGGGGGAGGAGAATTTATGCGTGCGTCAGATTACTCGATGAGAAACACTTCCGCAAAGGATGCACCTGTGTATCATCGCTCATGACTCCTCAGGAAAGCCTCCTCACTCCTCGTTCCTCGCATCCTCGCGGTGCGATTAGAGAATTGAGATGTCCTTCAAGATGGCTGAGCTCGATTGTTGTCCGGGTCATAAGATGTAGGACGGAGGAGCGAGGAGACGAGGAGGGATATTGAGAAGCACCCATAGGCTTAAAAAGCAAAACGTTCAATGGCATTTCGTGACTTGACAAGCAAAAGCAGCCCCTTCCAAGGTTCTGTGGTGTAATGGTTAACACACACAACGATTTGGTGACAGCTAAGGAGGAACCCGGATTTGAACCAGGGACCTCTTGATCTGCAGTCAAATGCTCTACCACTGAGCTATACCCCCCTAAAGTGAAGCATTTTTCTTAAAAAGAACCCAAGAAATTTCCATGAATAGATAAGTACAATGTAACAAAATAAAGAAGTGTTTGGGTTGACGTAACCTACCAAATTAGTTCCTAAAAACAACTTAGTATTTGGTCACAGCTAAGGAGGAATCCGGATTTGAAACGAGGACCTCTTGATCTGCAGTCAAATGCTCTATCACTGAGCTATACCCCCTTACAGTGAAGCTTTTTTCGCAAAAAAAAATGAAAAATGAAGTACAATGAAGCCCAACAAAGAAGTGTTTGGCTTGATGTAACCTAGCAAACTAATTCCTAAAAACATCTCAGCATTTGGTCAAGGCAGAGGGTCACACGGATTTGAAGCAGGGACCTCCTGAACTGCAGTCAAATGCTCTACCACTGAGCTATATCCCCTTACAGTGATGAGTATTCCCTTAAAAAATAAAAAACCAAGTAATTTCCTTGAATAATGTAACACAACAAAGAAGTGTTTGGGATGACGTAACCTACCAAATTAGTTCTTAAGAACACATCAGTATTTGGTCAAGGCAGAGGGGGAACACAGATTTGAACCAGGGACCTCTTGATCTGCAGTCAAATGCTCTACCACTGAGCTATACCCAGTTTCAGTAAACCTTCCTTCCTTTAAAAAAAAAAAAAAAAAAAAAAAAAAAACTCTGACTATATCCAGTGATCCAAGTTCAAATCTTGGTGGGACCTGCTTTTGCTGGAATTAGCACAGGATCCCGTCCGAAAAATGTCAACATAAAAATATACCAGGATATCCTAGCTTCTCTTGAAGTGGTTATAGTTAATTATATGCCAGATCCCGCCAGCACATTGACTTGATTGGTTACAAGGTAGTTTGTGACATCACAGACACCAGCGATTTCAAACCGCGTTTTTGAGACTGTCTTTAGATCACTGCAGTTTTAAACAGAAAATACTCAGCAATGGTATTGACATATGAATTTGCACATGGTTTGTCTTAAAGCATAGACATATAAACAACATTAAAAACTTGATTTTCGCCACAGGGGGTCTTCAAATAAAAATATGAAGTCGTTGGAAAATGCACCTATTCCACAAATATCAAAATACAGATCTCTCACACGGACCATTTTTAACAACAACAACAACAACAACAATAAAACAATATCTTTGCCATCTCATTCTAAAACGATTAGATGTCTACATCCCATCTTTCCTCTGTTCTTTGCTGATGTTCAGAGTTTTGTTCAGAGAGGAAAGCCTGTTCATTACGCCAGAGAGTTTCAATGAAAGGCGGCATTACTGCCATTCAGCAGCATCACAACAGAAAAAACAGAGAGTTCGCTGTCTGCAAATTCACCAATCGTGACAGAATGAAACTCAGTGTCAACAAACAGAACGCAATGGAATAAGATCATTAAAAGACCACTAATCTTGAATGTGATAAATATTACAAAGTGACAGGGTTGATGTTACTCTACAAGTATGTGTATACATAGTAAATATTAAAAAACAAATCTTTTCTCCACATATGATTACAGTCAGCAGCTTTTCAGAATAGTGTTTTTTTTATCTTTGATTGTATGATTTCCTTTTATTTGTATGACATCACCTTTCTGTCCAGTGCTGGTTCAGTAGCTCATCACATAGCCGTCAGTAAGCATGGCTTTGTTGTAAAAACAATGAAAATCCTTTTTTTGTGCTGAGTAACACATTCCAAGTATGCAGCCTTTTTATGTGTATTTGTTTGGCATACATGAGTGTTACATTAACATCTAATTGACATTCTGTGGTGGAGGCTGTTTACATTTGAGCAACATTCTTTACTGGACTTCAGTCCAGAACTTTTAATTAAACTGTTGTTGAAAGTGATGTTGCAGAGAGACTCTATCTGACAGATGGGTGGAGCCTTCTGATCAATGTTCCACTCTTGAAAAACACCGGCCCACGCCAGTTCAAGCTCTGCGCCTCCACAGTACAGTTCATTTCATGGTAAATCTAAATACTTTTTTTTTTTTTTTTTTTTTTTTTTTTTAGTTTTGCCTATTTATTTTTGGGATGCTTACACTTAAAAATAAATGTAATTTAAAAGAATGTAAGGCCTTATGTATGTCTTCATGGAATAATAAATCACTGTTACTAAAACAAAAGAAACAAATGTTTGTGAAAAAAAGTCACTGTATTATTTTATGACCCCTGTTAAAGGATTACGAGATGGATTTCTTGAGTAGCAGAGAGAAGGACCCATTGAGCGCCAAATACAGCACTTTTCCTGGATGGCATTCTTCACACATGTAAGTTATAATACACACATGTATATAGAAATATTTAATTGAAATGTTGAAAATGTCACATTCTTTGCAGAAAGTCAAGAAAGTCAAGACATTACACACAAGCATTGCATATTACATTGTGGTCCACAGATGGAAACACAAAAGTAATCTGGCAGTAACCAAAATGACCAGTAAACAAGTTTATTCTGTATTAATATATAGGTAATTATTTGATTTATAATAAATTACCTTTGCATACTAAGATGCATAAAACTGAGTGTAAAATGCTATAGTATAAAAACCTGTAGCAGAACAAATATTGATTTTAGAAGATGCTGACATGCACACTATTATTATTATGATATTATTTGATATTTGATTTTCATTGTGCAATGTAGTATTGCATTTGTGATAAGAATAAAGGATCCACTAACAATAAAAAAATTAAACTCTAAATAATATTTATATGATAATAAATATCTATATTTAAAATGAAATTTACAATCTGGCTTCATGAGTGATAACGATAAATATAATCATTAGAATAGCAAAATCCACACCAAAATTATACCGATAACGACACAGAGGAACGCTATGGTTGGATTCACAATTTATGCTGATGAATGATAAAAACATTGACAGCCATATGACTCAGAGAATTATGTGAATATATATAATATAATTATGTATATATAACCGCAGTGAGCATTTAGAGTAAACATACAGCAACGTTATCGTTTATTTGATTTGCTGCCCGGATTCTGATCAAACAGATCTATCTGAACAAAAGCACTACTTTTATTAAATGCTTGTTTTAATTACTTGTTTTGAAGGGACTTGTTTTTGACATGTATTTTTAAAATTCTTTTAATATGTTCCTTGAGGTTCACTTATAATGTGATATTTCCCATTTTGTGGGCAACGTGTAAACAAATGAAAATTTTAGTGCACACCTCAAATTACAACTTCTTTAAAGGAGACCTATTATGCAAAATTTGCTTTTACATGGTGTTTGAACATAAATGTGTGTCGGCAGTGTGTGTACACAACCACCCATGGACGTGCACAGATATTTTGGGGGGCAGGGGCTCAAGTGGGTAAAAAGGGCACTTCTCAAAATTATTAATTAAAAAAAATAATAAACAAAAACATTAAATATATTAACACAGCTCTGACTTCCTTACCAATTTATTTTTATTCCCTCACACTCAAACAATTCTTTTATACTCCACAGATTTCTACAGATTAATCAGTTTACACAGAGACCATTGTCTTCTTTAGTATTCACTAGGTTTATCACAAGAGCAGGCAACAGCAAAGGAAACTATGCCACAATGTGCATGTTTTCAAGAAGCTATAGAATAAATGGCTGCACCAAGGAGAGAGACATATTTCACTAATAATTTATTTTGCACAAATCATTACATCGTTTTAATTCTTTTGATGTTATTGGAATACTTCTTTCATGTAGTGGGCAATTTTAAGATTTTGGTCTATTTTTGCTTCCATGTCATCTTTCACTCTAATGGAAAGAAAACTTCCAAAAATACACATTAAGATGGTGTTTGTTTTAAGCCTACTACCCTCTGTCTGTTTGCATCTGTAGATTTCTTCTAAATTAACCAAAACAAGCTAATCTGCATAATTAAACATATCAAGAGTTTTTTCCCTCTGATATGTTATAAGTACATAAAATATATAACAAATGCCTGCAGAGGGCGCCAAAAGCCTGCTGCTGATTGTTGTTGTTACAAAGCAAGATCAAATCCTTGTTTTAGGCCAACCGCCAGCATAATTATTAAAAATATTTTAGTTAAATAATAATAATCCACCACTTTTTTATGATAGAAATGCTACAGCCACTGTAATTTCTTCAACAAGAATATGTAGACATGCATCAAAACATACACAAGAGCAAGGGTTTAAACTTTTATTGATGTAGCCTATTTTACGCATAGATTTAAGAATGATAGCATTATGCAATGGTGTATTATGTTTTTTTTAATGGTTTAATTGTCTAATAATGCAGTTCATGGATTCGTGCCCATGGAATGCTCCTCATTGACAGCCCTACAGATATCTTTAACATGGTTCAAAACGCAATGCATAGCACATTAAAATAATTGAACTTTTAATATGACATAAATTGCATTTGTATCAAATCAGGCAGATGCGTTGCTGGTGGTCAAATTATTAACGCGTCATTAAACGTATAAATAATCTCCCCCTTAAACAGCCAAATATATTTGTAAACATACATAAGCTACCTGAAAGAGATGCATGGGATTCATCTAGGCCAGGGCTTTTTCACTTCTCATCGCCAGACAGCTGTTGTCTTGACCTGATATATATAGTATTTTTTTATTCAATAAATATATTTGTTTGACAAGGAAGCTGTGCGCAAATAGGAATATATATTAAAGGTGGTAAAGAGGATGTTTTGTTTTATACATTTTTGCAATATTACTTGAAACTGTCTTTACTAAGTGATAAAAGACTATTTATTAGGTGCACTGAAAGGAATAATATTAATATACATCATCTGTGCACGAGGTAGGGCCTTAAAAACATCAGCCAATCGTTTACGCGATCATCGCGTGAACAATTGGCCCTCTGGCTTGTCAATCACTGCCTTGATGTTCCTTGCGAGAGACGAGCGCGGCTGCGCGCTCCAGTAACTTTCCACACTCCACAGACGCCGCATGCAATGTTTTTGTCAGGAGACAGGAGTAACAACTGCAGATTATGAGTTACCTGCGGTGAGTCCGACATAATGAATCCGCTAAGTGTGTGCGCGGCTTAACGATTGTAAGGCCGATATGAATGTAAATTGATACTTATGACTGATCGCGCTCAAACGCGTCCAGTCAGAGCCAGTTGCGTTCAGTCTGCGATTACAGTCTGTGTTCAAATTCCATGTGAAAGTATATAAATCTGCTTCAGGAGCAGGAAACAATCGCTGTATGTCAGAATGTTTTAGCTAGTCGTAAAATGTGTGCCCGGCTTAATAACACAGCGAATGCCGGTGGTAAACAAACACTCGTGCACGAGTTTTGGGAGGCGTTCACTTGAAATTTAAAAAACTCAGTCGACAAAAATAATCTCATACCACCTTTAATTTATTACGGGAAAAAAATTCACCCCAGAAAAAAGGGCACTTTCTCTCAAGGAAGAAAAAGGGCAGGTGCTAAAGCCCACTTTTATGTCTATGTGTGCACGTGCCTGCAGCCACCTTATAATGATAAAAATCCACCCACTCATTTTATTTAAATCCCCATAAAACCTCAACAGTCTCATAGAACAAGATGTTTTCATTTTCTGAGCAATGTTACATCTTGAAAAAACAAAAACAAAATAGGTAAAGGCATAATAGTTCCCCTTTAATGCATTATTTCAAAAAGCTAATAAAGTTTCAATGGTTTAATTCGTTTTCAGGATATGTTACAAACATATATTTAAAAGCAGGACTGCCAAAATGGAAGCTAATGGTTGAGATTATTTATGTGTAACACTGTGTACATTTTCTTAACACATTTATTCAGTTTGACATTACAAATGTTTCATTCTGCTCTGTGTGATTTTTAAAGACTAGCATAAGAGCACCAACAATGTTTGCAACCTTTTTGCTCAGGGGATCATATCCCAAATCTGGCCCGCATCTAGTACATGTGGATTACACGCAGACCAGATGTGGGCCGGATCTGGGCCTCTGACACTATGTTACACTATGTGCTCATGACTCTCACCAAATAATGTTAAAAAGAAAAAAAAAAACCATCATGTTATGCACATATCCTTACACAACATCTGAAGTAAAATATATGCAGTTGTTTTATCAGTCCGTCTGGAAACATGTTAGGTACTGCATCTGGAAACAAGGTACTGCACTGATACAGTGAGCATATTTGAGAATAAAAAATCACTGAATTTGCCAAAGTTTGTCATTTTAGTGGCAAAGGATTCAAAGGAGTTTGTTGCTCTTAAACTTGCGGTTCATATCATCCAAGTAGCCATATGTAAAAACAACTTGTCTTTTTTATGTAGTAATGATACAAGCTCAGTGACATTTAGAATCTGTTGATGTTTTTGATATGCTTACAGTGTATTGACTTGGTGCCCTGACATTGGTGACATTTTGTTATTTAATTTTAATTATTTTTAAAGGTGCCCTAGACCAGTTTTAACAAGATGTAATATAAGTCTAAGGTGTTCCCTGAACGTGTCTGTGAAGTTTCAGCTCAAAATACCTAATAGATTTTTTTTATTCATTTTTTTAATTGCCTATTTTGAGCTATAATTATATATGCACCGATTCAGTGCGCGGCCCCTTTAAATCTCACACTCCCCCGAGCTCTCGACTGCCTTAACCAGCATAAACAAAGTTCTCACAGCTAATATAACCCTCAAAATGGATCGATTCCTGTGAGTATAGTATTTATTTGGATGTTTACATTTGTTTCTGAATGAGTTTGATAGCGCTCCGTGGCTAAAGCTAACATTACACACTGTTGGAGAGATTTATAAAGAATGAAGTTGTGTTTATGAATTATACAGACTGTAAGTGTTTAAAAATGAAAATAGCGACGGCTCTTGTCTCCGTGAATACAGTAATAAACAATGGTAACTTTAACCACATTTAACAGTACATTAGCAACATGCTAACGAAACATTTTACAAATATCACTAAAAATATCATGATATCATGGATCATGTCAGTTATTATTGCTCCATCTGCCATTTTTCACTGTTGTTCTTGCTTGCTTACCTAGTCTGATGATTCAGCTGTGCACAGATCCAGACGTTAATACTGGCTGCCCTTGTCTAATGCCTTGAACATGGGCTGGCATATGCAAATATTGGGGGCGTACATATTAATGATCCCAACTGTTACGTAACAGTCTGTGTTATGTTGAGATTCGCCTGTTTTTCGGAGGTCTTTTAAACAAATGAGATTTACATGAAGGAGGAAACAATGGCGTTTGAGACTCACTGTATGTTATTTCCATGTACTGAACTCTTGTTATTCATCTATGCCAGGGTAAATTCAATTTTTCATTCGATGGCACCTTTAAACATTATAGATGATTACTTTATGGTAATGCAACTGTTTCACATATTCATGAACATGAATATGTATATCAGGCCACAAATCCACATGGGTAGTGCCACCCATCACAGTCCTCATGCCACCCAGAAATAACTTTACAGATCCGCCCCTGCTGGAAAGGTCATCTGCAGACTGTACAGAGTAAAAGAATCTTCTCCACAGCATCAGTGACTCCTGTGGGAACCTCTTGCCAAGAGACACAATAGGGCCTTTCACACTGCACTGAACCTAGGGTTATCATCATTCTAAACCTTCTAAAATGGTTTTAACCCAGGGTAAAGGAATGTTTCACACTTGTAATTTAGAAGCGAAATCAGCAGTGCTTTTTACCTGGGGTTATGAAACCCTGTTCCAGAGCAGGATTAGAGCCACTTTCATCATGCTGTTAAGCCATATTGTGGAGCCAAACATGTGCAGTGTGAAACAATGTGGTTTCAGAATATTACGACTAGATGACTAGATTTTCCTAACCTTGTAAATATGTTCTTAGCACATGAATTGTGTAAATCTGAGAACCTGCACACCTGCCAAGACTGGCCACACAGAACACATTTTGTGTCCCACTGCGCTACTTTTTAACTGTATTTTTTATGTAAACATCCATTGGACGGACATCTTTAACCATTGTGCTATGTTTTGTGCATGAGCACTGTGTTTAGATGCCATATTAAGTTTCAAAACTCATGCCTGGATTGATATAATTTTCCAACCTTCACTGAAAATGTTTACATGGTACATTCAAATTTGTTTAACCTGTTAACTGTCACCCCCACTTTTTGTTTTAGACAAGAAAATGCACTATCCAAACTTAAATGGTTGTAATTCAAGAAGTCTTTGGAGTATAGACATAAGGCTGGTCTTGTTTTAAAGATGAAATTTGGCAGATTATTGTAAAAGTGAAATATGTAAGTGAAACAAAAAAAAAGTTATAGAAGTTTATGTTTATGAAAATATAAAATGTTAAAATATAATATTTTATATAAAATATATATTTTACAAAACAAGTTTTACTCTACATCTGCAAGGAAATCAAAGCCAAAAATCTGAACAAGTTGTGTTCCAAATTTCAGGTTGATATCTCAAAAAATGAGCTTTCAGTAAGATTTTGTTTGGGCGCAGTACCACACTTTTTCACTAGATGACAACCAAGCTCCATTACTGACCATATAAAGGCGCCTCCATTTCCATATATGGTTTGAGTGATCTGAACCATATATTTACATTATTTTCATACAATTTATGAAGTAGACATCCTATATAGAAGTAGTATGGGAAGTTTGGCAGAATTTGATATGAATTTAGCCTCTAATAAACATAAAAATAACATGCATGTGGGTTATAGATCGCCGCCACAATCATAAATGTATTTTTGTTTTCTATTAAAAACATTTTTAGACCTTTTTTTCTCAAAAAATTGAATGGATGTTATCTTTTGGCATGAAAACAAACATCTTTAATGATTTTTCATGTTCATCGCTATTTCAAAATAAAGGTCTGAACATGCCTTATGAGTATGAAAATATGCTTGTTGCAAATTGATAAATTACTGCTCCTCTGCAATTTATTTTGAAAATCAGTCTCCAAATATGTAAACTAGAGATTCTAAGCTTTCAAATGATATATAGTTTGTCAAGATTAGTTTAGGTTTAGTATAGAATATTACTGTTTTAAATATGTAATGGCTGTGGGCCCACCGGTGGGCCCATGACAGTTAACAGGTTAAGCAGACTGTAATTGTCTATTATCAAATTTTCAAATTTTATGACCAATTTGTGGAGAAATCAGCTTATCTTTTCCTGTCACTGTACATGACTCTTGTTTTCCTTGACAGATATCAGAGCAACCCTTCTACAGCCGCTTACATGCAACTCCCGTCGAAGTATAATAGCTCAACTGGCGATCCAAAAACATGGGTGACATCGGGTACCAGAACTAGCCAGGATATTCATGAGATTTCAACTACAATATCCCCTTCACAAAGCAAGTTATCTCACAGAGAATTAACTGACTACATTGGTAAAGTGAGAAGAGAAAAACAGAGATCGAATATGGGGTGGTATAAAGAAAGAGACATCTATGAACAGCGTGAAGGGTGGGAAAACACATGGCCGATAAACTGCAGAGGAAAAAGAGAAAACTGTGAAACAAACAGTCAGTATGCCAATTGTTATCATCATGCACTTTCCACAAACACATCTGGTTTTGAGGTTGGGGAGTGGAGATCATCTAAGTGTGCTTCAGGCATAGAGAAAGGGTTGGGATGTGCAGAGACCAGTGAAAAATTCCAACCAACTATTTTAACATCAGACAAAACTGAGAGAGAGAGGGAACAGTGGAGAAAATGGAGCACTTGGAATTCGAGAAATACGGAAAGTGTTTTCCCTATAGTATCATTTAGACAGCCTCCATCCTACACGGCACCACCAGCATACAGTTCCCCGAAGCATGGTGACAAGCTAGCAGCAATACCGAAAGTTACTGCACAGGAAAGTATGGAGCAAATATTTGAAAGCAGAAAAGTAAACTTTACAGATTCAACAGAAACACATTATAATCCTTCAGCAAACAATGGACATTATTTACAAAAACATAACCAGACACAGAACTCAGAGAGCTATCGTAGTGATCTCATGGATGGACAACACTGTCCGGAAGTCTTAAATACTGCCTCAGTCATGCAGTACACAACAATAAGAACCAAACCTTCTTCTCCACAAGAACAGCTCCAGTACCGAGAGTTTTCAGAAATGACCTATCCTGATATTTCTCGGACAAAGCAGACCAAACTCCCAAGAAGAAAAGGTGGCGAGACTGTGTTTTGTCTTGTCTCTCGTAGGGGAGAGGTCTCAGGCTTGTCCAGCTCTCCAGAGGAGCCACTTAAATGTCATGTGTTACCTCTGTTAACTGATTCTAAACCTAATGATGTGACAATCACACCTGAGCAGACAGATTCCCCTCAATGCATTGATGACAGCAGACAAAATCAGGATGAAGCAGTGAGGCAGCTCCATGGATCTTTTATGTTGGGAGAGTGTGGGAATACACCCCTAGAACATACAGGAGGGGATGAAAGATCCAGTTCTATCCAAGATTTTGGCAATGAGATAAAACCAAATCAATGTTATGTTCAGAAGAATGACTCACAGTCAAACTGTTTAACCATGCAGACAAACGGAAATGTGAAACCATGCAAGGAAATCATAGAGAAATTCCCATTGTGGAAACAGCCAAAACTGCCAAGAAATGAGCAAAGCCAAGAGGTCAACGATGAGTCCAAACTTACTAACACAAAGGACATCAACAAATCAACAGAAGACCACCAGAAGAGTCTTGTGGTCATTGATGCAACCTGTGTTGTTGTCAAGGTTGAGCTTGTACTTCTTCCAGAGAAAGAACATGTCCAGTATGTGTGTTTGACAGAGGAAAGTCCTTTGTCAAGTACTAGGGAGATGATTGAGCAGCACAGCAGTATCATCTCAAGCCAGGAGACCCCTGAAAACAATACTTTGGACAAGGGAGAAGAAAGTATTTTTGAAATACCACATGAGTATCCCAGGACAGGATTACAGACATATGAGAGCATTTCACAAGAACTTGTCAGTTCCTGTGGGAGTAACATGGTGGATCCAATAAAAGAGTTTGAGGAATCTCCATCAGCAGCCGAAACTGTTGAAGTTCTGGAAAATGAACTGATGTTGGGACAACCCTGGAGTGGGACAACACTAGAGAATAATGAACGTTTAGAGGAAACTCTCAGTATAATCAGAGTGGGAAACCAATCCACTGCAAAAGAACCTGAAGCTATGCTTGAAGACTTTGTGGCTTTAACAAATGCACATTCCACATCTGAAGTCATAGTGGATCCAATAAAAGAGTTTGAGGAATCTCCATCAGCAGTCGAAGCTGTTGAAGTTCTGGAAAATGAACTGATGTTGGGACAACCCTGGAGTGGGACAACACTAGAGAATAATGAACGTTTAGAGGAAACTCTCAGTATAATCAGAGTGGGAAACCAATCCACTGCAAAAGAACCTGAAGCTATGCTTGAAGACTTTGTGGCTTTAACAAATGCACATTCCACATCTGAAGTCATAGTGGATCCAATAAAAGAGTTTGAGAAATCTCCATCAGCAGTCGAAGCTGTTGAAGTTCTGGAAAATGAACAGATGGTGGGACAACCCTGGAGTGGGACAACACTGGAGAATAATGAAGGTTTAGAGGAAACGCTCAACATAATCAGAGTGGGAAACCAAACCACTGCAAAAGAACCTGAAGCTATGCTTGAAGACTTTGTGGCTTTAACAAATGCACATTCCACATCTGAAGTTTATGAGGACCAAACTGAAAAGACCCCAGTAGAAATTAATCAAAACACAAATCAAGAAAATGTACCAACATTGGACGACAGTGTAGTTGAACACAAAACACAGAAAGATAACGAGAACTATCAAAAAGATACTTTACCAAAGGATAGTTCAATAGAAGATCACCTCTCAGATGAAATAGATGACAGGCAAGAACTTGTTTTGGATTGCTCCAAACCTCTCCTAAAACAAAGTGCCATCAAAGAAATTCAACATGGTGTACACAAATTTGTTTTACCATCCATTGTGGGTTTCAGTACTCTGAGAAGATCAAGCTCTTTGCCTAATTTGTCATTCACCTCTTCTTCCAACAGCTTGGATGGATCAAACACAGAGAATGAACCACTGTTGCTTCCATTGTCTACAAACACAAAAGGCACCAAGTACTCCTCACTTACCTCTCTTTTTTCAGCTCCTGTTCCAGTTACTTTTGAAAATTCATCTCTCTCAAAGACTGCTGATGTTTTACTCTGCACTTCATCAGCCCCCGAACACAAACAAAAAATACAGCACGCCAAATCTCTGTGGGACGCAGTAAGTCGCATACGCAAACACACAGCTCCTGACTCCGAGACTGAGGAAGAGGAGGTAGTCGAGTATGGGGAACAAACTGAAGGTGTAGACCCAGAATTTCTTTATCAGAGATTGAACACAGAACAGGAACAGGAATTGGAGGATGATACTTCAGAGAAGTCAACAGAAACCAAATGATGTTCCTGTGGCAGGAAACACTGAGTGTGAACTATTGTTGCATTACAAGCACTGTCGTTACACTTGTGTTACAAGGTACTGTCAGTCTGTGTATTAATGATGGGGATTTTACAGTAGTGGATCATATTACGGTTTTGAGTCACAGAACAGATCATTTTTTGGATCAGAAAGAAGAAAACCATAGGGACTTTGGGGTGGTAATCGGTGTGTTTCAACCACAGGGAGCAGGTTCTAAATGAAGTTATAGGTAAAAATTCCCCCCTCTGAAAGTCTCTGCTCATGAGGTAGTACTTTTTCAAAGTTCAGGAACTTTTAGGGGTGGAACTTGGGAGCTGAACATGCTGACTGGTTGAGTTCATGCAGCATTTTGATTGGTTGACTCCACAAACCACCATTTCTAAAAGTCTAAGAGTCGTTTGCTATTCGAACCAACAATGGAGATTAAAAAATATGATTGATGGACCGACGACAAGGTTCAGGCTTTATTAAGCTTATATGTGGATGACGAAATCCAGCAGGAACAAAGTTGCATACAGACCTGATGGAAGTGTAGACGGTAACAGGTAGGGGGGTGGAAGTTCCTGGGACAAATTGTTCTGGGTAATTTCAATGGAAAGGCGGCTAAAGTTACACTTTAAAAAATGCTGGGTTAAAAATAACCCAATTTGGGCTAAAAATGGACAAACCCAACGATTTGATTGTTTTGACCAGAATTACAATATTGCTCACTTAAAATGAACCCAAAATATGTTGGAAATTAATAAGTTTGATAAATAATAATTAAATAGCCTAATAAACATTTATTCCATTTCTTATTAATAAATGTTCACCTTTTGATTATTATTGTTGCCTCTAATAATTATGTGTCTGATTTTCAATTTCCAGCCTATTTTGGGTTCATTTTAAGCCAGACATATAGTAATTTTTAAACAATAGTTGGGTTAAATAAAACTACCCAGCATGTTGGTTAAATATTTAATCCAACTGCTGGGTTTGTCCATTTTCAACCCAGCTTGGTTTGTTTTTAACCCAGCATATTAGTGTACAAATAAAGTAAGGTCTTACTGTAGTAATCATTTCAGTTACAGAAATGTTATAATTAAATGTTAAATAACACTATAGTATAAAATTAATATAGATTCATCTTTGTTAAAGCTGTGTTTTGTTGTTTGATTAACATTAATGACAGACAACAGCAAGTATTTAAAGGCTGCTGTCACTTTAAGACCTAATGCAAGGATCCAATATAATGACATACATCTGATTTCTTTCTCAACCGTGTTTACAATACTTGCCGAGATGGGTATTTTGACAAAATTTTGTGTCTATTCAAGTGCAAGGAGATGTGAAAGAGAAATTAATTTGGAGTTTGCACGCTATCTGAAACACACCTCTCTGTGTGTGTGCACGCTTCAGGTGTGTGTGACTAATGTGTGAGTAATGAATTAAATTCTCTTTTGCCTCTTCTACTGCCTGAATGGTTTAAAATCTATTGAATGTGTAAACTGGCAAGACATATAGGGAGGCACTTATATGTCTCCTTATATCCTGCTATATAAGGAGGTACAGAACGGTCATTGCCTCAGAAACTTTATCCTTTAGACAGCTGCACTGTCCTCAAGAAGCCATCTACAGCTCGCCACTGAGACTCCACTGTAGTATTCCAGGCAGAACCGGAAGGCATCCGTGCAATGCCAAAATCACTGAAAGAGCACATTTTCTTTTTTTTAGCTAAATGGGTCAAGAATATTAAAGGTCCTCATTAATGACTTTATGGATTTTTTGCTTAAAATTTACATAGTTAACACAGTGAATTCACAGGGCAGTCAATATAAACAACAATTTGTCCTGTTTATTTATATCCCATTGACCGTAATGAAAATCCTGATTTTCTCTGAGTCAGTCCAGTGAGGTAAGATCTGGTCTAATGGGATCTGATGTTGTTCAGTAGACTGATCGGGTCTAATAGGATTTGATGTGATTAAATACAATGATATGCAGTATTTCAAACAAAAGGAGAGAATTACACAAAAACAGGCGAGCATGAGGAAAGCATTAGTAATAAGTGATCATAAGTGACTTAACTGGGTAGTAAAATATTGTTAAGACAAACATACAAACAGAACCGCTTGTGGTAGAACTGCTTAGTGAGGCAGACAGAAGAAAAAAGGCCAATGACAAATTGAAATGTATTAGAAAAGTATTAGTGTGGCTGATGTATTAGGCTTCAAATCTGTCATGTAATGCACATAAAGTGGCACCTTATCAAGTTCCAATGCAAACAATTCAGAATTTATTTGGATATTAAATTACGGATACAACATGGCTTGTGTGTATTTGTTATATATTGTAATCCAGCTTTCAATCCTCTGATTAGAGGAACTAGGGAAATACAGTTTCTACTCCCTTTTCTCCATCGATACACTTTGCATCCATCTGAATGGAAAGTTTTCAGATGTATCGTAATTTCATACTACTTTTAAGATACTTTTTATTCATTTTGACAACATTAATGTAACTAACGGCAGTCAAACTGGGGCTCATGGATTTAACCCTGTTAAAAGATTAGATAAATATCTGCCTGATTTTACAGTTTAATTGCATAAACTGCTTTGTATTTATAAGCTCTGAGTCTCACCCACATTTGTCAACATCTAAAACTATTATAATCATGCAGTTTATACCTGAGAAACAGCATAGAAAACTAATGATCAACTATCAAATTATTTTTACAATTTCTGAAGGAAATTTGAGTCATTCTAGGCTTTGCAAATGATAGGGCCTAATGGTAGAAATGGGATAATGGAAATTAATTTACTAATTAATCATGCAACTTTTTCCTGCAGTTTAGTTTTACTGAGCAGGGAAGATGGACTCATCTTTACAAGTTAAAAACACTAAATTGTTGTGTTTTTTTAATATGACAGAAACCAAATTGAATTTAATCTATTTATTAAGAATATATATATTTTTTTATTTTAATCTAATTTATTTTAATTTACTTACTTATTTTAATCTTATTATTTATTTAGGACCATTTAAAAAAAATCTATTTTTTCTCTCGACTTTTCCGTGGAAACCCTGTCACTCCCTTGAATGTCAAAAAATGACAATTATTATTTTTTAAATTATAAAAATTTAATTATAAACTAATCCAGTGATCAAATTTTTTTATGTAAATGTAATATTTTGTGTACTCAAACACATATTTTGTACTATAATGTTACTCCAACATCATAAGTTACAATTAACAAAATGTTCACACCACATTTACAAGAATGTATGAATTTAATGGAAAACATCAATTTTACTGAAGTGTACAATATGTCAGATACTTTTTATTTATAAATAAATTCATACATAAAGTATATATTCAAACCACCCAGTTCCAGATATAAAATTCATTAATATGTCTGACAGACTGGCCATCCATTCAGGGTGTTTCCCGGTTTACAGCCAAGGACGTTGAGAACGGCTCCAATATCCCTGAAAACATACATGGGACACGCAGTTTGGAGGATGGATAGATGGAAGGATGTTTGGCTCATCTCAAAGTGGCTTTATAAATATTGATATTGCTCTCAGGATCTCGCTGCACGAGCTCCACCTTGAACATTTGCGGTAACACACTGTCGTAGAAGTCTTGAGTGCCGTGCTCTCTGCGCATCGTTGATGCAAGATAGACGACAGCACCATCCTTACTCAAATGAACCAGTGTTTCCAAAAGGAGAGGGAACGTTTCGGGCAGGTAGATGATATCAGCACCCAGTATGAAGTCCCAGCTGGAAGAGAATCTGTTCTGGTCGTGTCCCCATGAAAGCGGTAATACGGCGGGGGCATCTGAGGGCCACCCTGAGAGAGGGGCGTTAGCGTCTACATTCCTCTCTATCTGAGAAAGGGCAAAAGATAAGTCTGTGATGGTCACATGGGCTCCTAAAAGGCATTAAAAAGATTATCTGAGTTAGAAACTGCATTACAAGTAGGATATGTTTGCCATGTTTTTATCAATGAAAGATTTTCAGTCCTCCTCGGTGCTTCCATGGCATGCAAGATTTCTATGGCAGAAAATGAGAAATCATGCCAATATTGTTAATACACTGTGTACTATTTGCTACGACTTTTTTAATCCCTATGATTTTTAAATCGACCATGAAGGGAATAGAGTTAAAAATAAACTGAATATCAAGAAAGATTACACAGATATTCATGTTGAGATAAAAAACAAATGTGCATTCTGAGAACTTCATGGCAGACAATTGCACACCCATAAATCAAACGTTTTACCTAATCGTGCAGCCACTATGCCAACAAGACCCGTTCCTCCTCCCAACTCTATTACCCTCATCCCACTGAGATCCAGAGACACTTTCTCAAAGAACTGACATAAATGGAGAGCCTATGACAAAACAGTAGAAATAAAGTTCAAATGAAAAAAGAAATGACTTCTTATATTAATATGACATATTTTCCTAACATATAATTGGTTTAGATTTATAGATTATACAATTTTAATAGATTTATCAGACAGAATTTTCATTCTGACTAAAGATTCAGTCTGAATATTACGACGGCGTTTAAATAAATAAATGTAAGATTACAAGAATAAAGTCGTAGCAATTCGAGATAATATTTTGAGAATAAATTCAAAGTCGTAGTATTATGAGAATTAAATCAGAAATTCGCTTTGGAATTCTACAGTCTTACAAAGATAACATTAGCACAAATAAGTTTACGAGTATATAACTATACAACTAGAATAAAACATTTAAGCTGCTTTAAAACAAACATCTTTTGGTGTAGCTGCAGAATTATGCCTCAAACATTATAATGTTCATTGCCGACTGTACACAAGGGACCGTCTGAAAATTACACTTACTCCGCAAAGAACGTTTTTGGTGTCCAACCTTAAATTCTTCACATGTATTTAACATTAAAAATAGTAATAAGAAATGTTCTAAGTAGGCTCCAGCTCGGTTAGCTGACTAATTTACAACAATATTAAAACAAATGTTGGGAAAGTGATAACATTTAAAAGTTAGATATACACACAAAGGGAACAATCATGGCCGCGGGAACATATTTTGAGCAGGGGGTGCTGAGGGAGAAAAGGGGGTGGGGTCATGTGATGAGAGTGTTGACTGACAGGATGATGGCGGCGGCAAAGACGCCAGAAAACTTTTTAGTAATAGTTGCACTCCATTTAATATAAGCGAGTTTGTCTTTGTATTATTGTTATTATGTGTTATTATTAAAATGTTAGGCTAATGAACCACAAAAGCATTTGTTTTAAAGTAAAGGGATCTTTTATTTAGCCTATTTTCGCTTTTTTATTTTAATAAAAGCTCAATGTTTAATATAACCTAATTTGTAATTATACTATTTTATTGTTGATGAGGTTTCATTATTATTAATGAACCAAAAACAATGCATTTATTTCAAAATAAGGGGAAAACACAAAGACGGGAACACCTTTCATTTATTTGTGTTAATGCAGGTATACACCCATTATAATTAATGATATTGTCTACACTGGATGCGATGTCGCACATTATGCTGGGATTTGTCGTGTTGCACGCACAGCATCCAGTGTTTACAATATCAGTGACTATAATGGGTTCTATTGTCTTCTGTCGCATCATGACAAAAACAGTGTTAGTTAAAGATCAAAATAGTGTTATAGATCCTAGATCCATTTTTTTTCTTGGGCTCCATGGCTGGCAGTGCTGCGTCCGTGCCAACCCTACTTCCTACACTACTGGGAACAATGATATCACTTTCCCAACATTTGTTTCATTATTCTTGTTTCTTCTTACTATTTTTAATGTTAAATACATGTGAAGAATTCAAGGTTGGACTTCAAAAACGTTTTTTGCGGAGTAAGAGGAATTTTCACACGGTTCCTTGTGTATTATAATGTTTAAGGCATAATTCTGCAGCTACACCAAAAGATGATTGTTTTAAAGCTGCCTAAATGTTTCATTCTAGTTGTATAGCTATAAAAACTTATTTGTGGGGGTAATAGGCAGCAGAAATTAGAATAGCCTAATTTATGTATGGAAATAAGCAGAATTGATTGCGCAAATGCGCATGGGATTACACTGCACTAACAGAAACTGAAAAGTTTATGAAAATGAATAATTTTTATATAAAATATGTATTTTATAGTCGGTCACCGTACTTTTCTATGCATAGAAGCTTCTGTATCAATATGTAAATTAGTTATATAGTAATAAAGTAGCCTAACTCACCGAGTCCCACACTGAAGCAGCTACGCCGAGGTTTGCGCAGTAATACTGATGAATTCTGATGTTCTGTCCTGAAACTCGGTATGTGCTGTCTGCGCTGAACGTCTCCTCGAATAAACCATCGTCTGCTGGAAACAAGTGCTCAGGATCTTCGGTCATGTTGTGCACATGAATGATCTCTGAAATACAGCTGTTAAAGTCTCCTTAGTTTAGTAGCGCAGATCATTCACGAGTAAAGCTTTTATAACAGAGTGAAATGTAGAAGTAGCGGAATGGGACAAAAATAAACAGCCTTGAGTACGGAAAGCCATCAGATCCAAAAGAGACGACGACCACCACTGCTGCACTCGAGGAGCTGAAACACTGATGTCATTTGCCCATCAGACTGAATAAAAAGTTTTGATACATGTTGATAGTTTCTTAGTTATGATAATTCAGATGTTTCTACTGAAATGACATTTCTGATACGATACACATATGCACATCTCAAAATGCTTTTTTATTCGCTTTAGTCACTGTAAAAATATTTACGTAAAAAAACAAAACATCATCCAGTAATTTTATGGACATTTCTGTTAAGCCTAAAACCCAACGCAATGAAGTTCAAAATAGGCTAAAACACCTGTAAAAAAATAAATATGGAAAATTCTGTCAAACTAATAGGCCTACAGTACATGTGCCCTATTTTTGCAGATTTTTTAGAGTGTGCATTTTCTGCACGATAGTAATCACTTTTACAAGGTCGCTCTGAAGGCTACACTGTTGAAAAAAACTGCATATGCTGGTTAGGGATGTTTTGAAGCATGGAAGCAGGTGCTAGTTGCTTAGGACCAGTACTTGACCAGAGGTGTAAAGAGTACCTGAAAACCATACTTGGTAAAAGTACAGATACCTTACAGCTAAAATGACTCCATTACAAGTTACAAGTAACCAATTCCAATACAACTTGAGTAAAAGTCTTGAAGTATCTGATTTTAACAGTACTGAAGTATTTTACTCCTGCTGAATGTAGGCTCAGAGATGCACTAGTCCTGAGAGACATGCCGGTGAAAATAATAAACAATTGATTTGTAAGATGAGAAATCAAGTTTATTTTCTAAAATAAAACTGAACACCTCAATGTTGCAATAAATCAAGGTCGACACAACAACCTATTAAACGTCTACAAACTCTCAAGTCTCAGTTGAGCTCAAGTGGCCATAAGTAAACCAGTATCCTTTAAAACAGTCTTGTCAATATAGCGGATAAATAAAACAATGTTAAGTAAAATTAAATAGTCAAAGTCTACAGTATGTGCTGGTTTGAGCCTCATCACCGGCTGCAGTCATTTTCTAACCTAATAAATCAAACACCTGCGATCAGAAACTACCTGCTAATGCACTCACATTCACGTAAAGTATCCTTGTTGACAAGTTTAGATGGGTAAAGGCAAAATGCACAAGATGTAGTGCCTTCAATGCCCTTAGATGGCGATATTGCTTCTTCATAGCTGAAATAAACTGCTGCAGAAAAAGCTGCCATGCAAAATGTAATGTGTGATTGCATTAATAATCACAAATGTAGTGGAGTAAAAAGTACATTTACTTGCTCAAAAATGTAGTCAAGCAGTAAAAGTTGCCAATATCTTTGATATTCTGTACAACTACAAAGTAGCCAAAAAGATACTCAAGTACAGTAACTAATTACATTTACTCAAACACTTTACACCTCTGCACTTGACCAGCTTAAACCAGCTCATGACCTGCTAAGAACCAGTTACCATAAGCTTCAAAACATACATAACCAGCATATTCTATTTGTTTCAACAGGTTACTGAAGTGGACCAGAGTCAAGACAGGCTATAAAACGCATTTGGTGAATAAGGTTGGAGAAATGGGCTTGCCGAAAGGTTTCTCATATGAGCTTTTGCTGAGAACGTCATTGGCCAGTCAGCAGTAACAATATAGGCTATGTACATCAGTTTTGTTTATGATTTTGCATGATTTTATTCCCCAAAACAGGTCAGCGCAAATCCTGTCCTGCAGCCAGTTCTGTTTTCAGTCACGTGACTGACGCTTAGCATAATTTTATCTTAAAAAAGAGAAACAAAAATATGTGTTTGGAAGTTTTGGACACTTGTGATCACATAAACAGCACTGACTGGCTGTACATTATCCTTTACATATTTGTGATTTAATGCTTGCAGTAAGACATTAAATAATGTAAAATTTCAATGGTAACCAAATGCTGTTTGGCTGTCATTAATCAAACACATTCTGAATTGCCTGTGTTTTGCTCTGAATCACATTGCTTCTCATGTAAGGGTTCAAAGCATTTATTGGACTCTGTTCCTGTTTCATGAAACTCCTCCTTGAATTCTGAGTAAAGCAGGTAGAACTGCTAAAACTGAAAACAAACACTGCAGATTTTCATCTGCATGGAAAGATGCTGAAAAAACAACAACATTGACTAGTGGGAGTTTTTCTATGGTAAGTACATTTTTGAAGCTACATAAAATGTTCAAAACAATTATGAATATGTTTTGACCTAAAGCAATTTGTGTTGACCTGATATACGTATCCATATGTGTGATCTGTCATCATATAAAGACTTGTCAATGAATGCTCTTACTTTGATTTTGATGGTGAAAAAGCATTGACAAGCAGGTTGATTTCTTCATGCTGTATATATTTTATAAAGTTTAAGGATTATTATGTAGATTAAGTAAGGAATGACTGAAAGCTTCAAAGCTGCTTTACAGCAGAGTTAATCTGTTTGCATCATTGAATCATTATTTTCCTGTTGATCACTGTATGATGAAAACAATCTGTATTTTATAAAGCATTATAAAAATAAAGGTTACTCTGGATTAATGTGACAAATAATTGGAATGCATGATTATTTTGCCATTAATCACATGATTATTCATGTACTCTCACAATATAAAGTGTTACACTTTACTCTTCTAGAGATACTCTGATATGTGAAGAAACTCCAGCAGTTTTCGTCTCTTGACTAACAGCACGCTTCAGAGATATCAGAAAGTGTTTTGTCAGCATCACAGAGTGAAACCAGAACTGCGATTTGAGCAATGCAGATTCACGGAGATCCTCCTGTTTTCTCAGAGTTGTGTGTGAGACAAATGCGCATTATCTGGTTCCTCTAAATGGACCGTTACTGCATTGTTTTACTGTAAATATGCAGTGTTTTGTGTCCTGTATCCATCCACACAGTGCAGACTGACAAAACCCAGTTCAGTCTATTTTAATTGTCAGTTTGCAATTAATGAACAGTAAGTGGCTTTAAATACATTTTGTTTGATTACTTATTTTGTTCCAATTTTTACAGAGAATATGACTCTAAGTATGTAATATACAGTTGCATGAAAAAGTGTGGGAACCACTTGCAGAATCAAAATAAGAGAGATCATACAAAATGCATGTTATTTTCACAGATTCTGCAAGTGGTTCACATACTTTTTCATGCAACTGTACAGATTTCATTGCGTTTAATAAGATAAAAGCCAGTTTATTTCTCTTTGGAAGATCATGGAAGGCATTTTATCTGGGATGCATTTTGACTCTTTGGCTAGCTAACTGCTTCAATATTTGAAGTATATATATTATATACATTATATATTTAGTATATACAGTATATAGAAGTGGTCAGAGCAAATGAGTCTTGTATCACCCATAAGAGCTTTATTTTGCAATGATTACCAGCTAACTGTACATTAGCCTTTACATATTTTTAAATGGTACTTGCAGTAACACGTTAAATAATGTACATTTAATTTCTAACCAAATGCTAGTATGCTAGCTTGTGTTTTACTCTGGTACATTGTCTTTAACCCTGCTCACAGCATAAGCAAACAAACAAGGTAAAACACCTGTTTTTATTGGACACTATTATGCTTTTTTCTAGAACTGCTTCATGAAACTCCTCCTTGAATTTGGAGTAAAGCAGGTGTAGCAGGTAGATCAGATAAAACTGAAAGCAGAAACTTACTGCAGCTTTACTTCAGCAAGGAAAGAAGCTGAACAAATCAGCATTAACCAGCAGGATATTTTTCCTGGTGAGTACATATCTAAAGTTACACAAGATACTGGTTAGACAGTTTAAAACAACTATAAATATGTTTCTGAACTGGAGCCATTCGTGTAAAATGTACCTGCTTGATTCACATATGTGTGAACTGTCCTGATATCATATACAGACTGTTTGTTATATACTTTGTTTTTGAAAAAAAATAATTATCCCAGATTTACATTCAAAACATGTTTTCTATATTACTGTAATGATTCATCACAAGAGCTGGGATCCATTTGCATGCTTTATTAGTACAAACTCGTGATCAGACAGGCTACACTCTTAGAAGAGGTCGAACCTTTGGAGTTCAATAAAGAACTTTACAGTGCAAATATGAACTTCTAACTATCAAAAAGGTTCAAAGTTGAACTTACAGGTAAACTGGTTATTTGGAAGTTCTTTTTAGAACCTTTGTTGTGGTAACAGGGTTCATATTAGAACCTGTGTATAGTTAAGGTTCGTTTATGAACCTTTTCTAATATGATTGGAGTGTACAGTCGATACAGTGTTTCATCTGTACCCCCCGACCTCCCCGCACATTTCTATAAATTGCATCATAACATTGAAAGACACCATGTTTTTTGTCCATTTTTAAAGCATAAACTAAGAAGACCAAGAATAAAAATTCAGTTTTACATTCATAAATGGACAAGAAGCTGTTCAATGTTAAATGGAGAGGTGACGTGAAATTCTTAGCCCTAAAAATAGACTGTGTTCAATATCTTTCGCTTAGACAACCGAAAAAATATTCCCCAATTGAAAAGGACACTATGCAGTTTTAGAGCAAAAATCATGAGTAAAGTGTGATGCACAGGCAATTTATTTTACGTGTTTCATCTCTCCTTCTGTTCCAACTTTATCTACTTTGTTATTAGCTCATGTTTTAGAAAACATTTCATAATTGTATTGTGTAAGGTTTCATCAGGAAGATTATTTTTTTCTTTATTTAGTTTATTATTATCATTACTACTACTACTACTACTACTACTATTGCTTTTACTACAGCTGTTGTTAATCATTGTGCTGAGATTGCTTGTGCCTAAATGTTTTTACAAAATAAGAATACTGACAAATAACTAGCAATTCAAAAGTACATTATTTTCACTAAAAGTAAACGAGATTATTAATATTGTTTCGTTTTTAAGCATGAATAAGCAAATCCTTCAAAATGCTTTAAATGTTTTCATCTGGGCTTTGGTACGCAACGCAATGCACTGAATCTCCACAAGTCTCTCTCGCGCAATGATGTCAGTGGTCACGTGGAAAAAACCGTTACAAATGTTGAAGCGGCAGCAGCGGGCCCGAGTGGGACTGAGCGGAACGACACAAAAATCTGAGGTAAGACAACATAACGTCTCAAATAAACTATTAACTTTTTGAAAAGCTATGAAACACCTATTTAATGTCATAAACTTTAAGGTGTGTGATAATGAATAAATGACGACGGGCCTAAGCAGACACGTCGTGTTAATTCGGCCACAATATTGTCAATTTAACGGCCTGGAGAAATAATTCCGGGTGTACCACTTACTACACCTTTCCCACATGTACTATTTCAAGATATTTCCCGTTTTTATCCTTACTGTGTGTGCGCGTGTGTTTGCTCGCGCGCTCGAGAGAGAGAGAGAGAGAGAGAGAATTTAGTAAAAATGAAAAGTTTATTTTTATTCATATTTTATAACGCATTGTTTTCTAAATTGCAATATTTCTCTGCATATAGAGGCAAGAATGAGCTCAGAGCTGATTCACTGGAAAATCCATGTGGCTGACTGGTTGATGGCAACAGTTTCCAGGTGATCATCCCTACATTTCAAGGTTTATCTCACAAAAATGCACACTCTGTTTAACTTCCCCATTGCAGCAAAACAGACATTTTCACAATTAAGAAGATATGACATTCTCCTATTGAATCCTGTTGTTTTAACAGACAATGGAATTGATGCGGACACTTGAATGAACCTAACTGAAAACTATGATACCTAAAATATTCCCTAAATTGAAGGATCAAGTTAAATTCATAAGATTAGAAGAAAACCTAAAGACTGAGATGCCTACCAAGACCACAAACACCATTCATGTGTAAGTTTATTACATCTACTCTTAAAGTTTTAAAAAAGTATGTGGACACCTCTATTAATTATTATTTACATTTTTTAAATACTTAATAGGTTGTACTGAAGAATTCAGTGACTAGCATTTTCTCACATGTATGTATTTAGTTGACACTGTTATCCAAAACAACTTACATTGCTTTAAACTTATATTGCATTCCCGTTTTGGAATGGGATGCCCATCAACTTGTATAGGTGTGATGGTTAGGTTTCCACATACTTTTAGCTAAACTATATTGCTATCATTACAAATTACTGAGCTGTTAGTAGTACCATTATAACATGCACCTCTCTGCAGTTTTTTGTTTTTTTGTAGGACTTGATTTGGTATTTCACATGGATCAATCTCAACACAACGTATTGCTCAAACAGGGTGACCAGAAATTTATCAGCTACCCCACTAGCAATACAAAAAACTTAAGGAGAGTGGAGATTTTTTTCTTTATAAAATGTATTTATTACTTTTTTTATCACAAAGCAAATGGAGTTAAAAAATAATCTGTTTGATCAGATGTGCACATAATTCCAACAGTGAAGTACAGGTAAGTGCATAATTTTAAAGAAAGATGGAGGTTAAAATTGCCTTTCTTTAATTTCAGGTAAAGCAAGCAAACAATACAACAAGGTTAGTTTAGCCCTGGTGACAAGTGACAAGACTGGAAGAGTGTATGTAAGAACGTGTCAAAGAGCCCTGCAGTTTCATAAAACCTTTTATAGTATTTTACATAATATTATTTTTAAAGGAGTCATGGTGTCACGGACAGAAGGAGACAACAGAGGTAATACAGTTCACAAAGGTTTATTATTGCAGGTGGCAGAGATGGGGAGAATAAACAGGTTAGTAGATTGAATGATGACAGGTTGAATGAACTTAGCTGGATGATAACAGTCTCTTTGTATTTGTAGATGATGGTGAGCGGATTGGTCTGGACTGAAGACAAAGGATGATGAAAGTGAGGGATCTCAATTATGAGACGAACAGGTAAGGAACCAGGTAAGCGACACATGGCATGAGATGCTTAAAAACTAATTCAAGAAAGATCACATTTGACTGGTATTGAAAGACTAAATTAAATTCGTAGCAGGTTTAGCAAAGTAAGGAAATGGGGTATTTTACCAAGGGTCCAAGGACTTGTGACACTAAAAATTTGGCAAGTATTGTAGATGTAAGTATGCCAAATGAAATAACACCTTTTCACTTACATGGCTAATATATATAAACTGAAGGGCTCTTTGACATGTTCTTACATACACTCTTCCAGTCTTGTCTCTTATCTGTGCCCGGTTGCATAAAGCACCTTAAAGGGTTAGTTCACCCAAAAATGAAAATAATGTCATTTATTACTCACCCTCATGCCGTTCTACACCTGTAACACCTTCATTAATCTTCGAAATGCAAATTAAGATATTTTAGTTGAAATCCGATGGCTCAGTGAGGCCTTCATAGCCAGCAATGACATTTCCTCTCTCAAGATCCATTAATGTACTAAAAACACATTTAAATCAGTTCATGTGAGTACAGTGGTTCAATATTAATATTATAAAGCCATGAGAATATTTTTGGTGTGCCAAAAAAACTAAATAACAACTTATTTAGTGATGGCCGAATTCAAAATACTGCTGCAGGAAGCTGGTGTAGTATTTTTGGCACAGAAAATACAGTACTCCGTCATTCGTCCAACTCGTATTTTGAAACTTTGGCCATGTTTAGCATGAGAATCCAACCCTTTAACAGTGTAAATAAGTCAGAATATAGCATTATACCCCCTTTAAGCTTCAGAACGTTATGAATCAGCGTGTCGAATCATGATTCGGATTGCGCGTCAAACCACCAAACTGCTGAAATCATGTGACTTTGGCGCTCCGAACCGCTGATTCGACACACTCATCATCACTATTTAAGTCCTTATTTTTGTTTTTCTGGAACACCAAAAATACTCTCTTTATGCAACCGGGCACTGGTATTTTGTAACAATGGCTGAACACACCTTGTTTAATTGTTCGCTTGTTGGAGACCTGGAAATATAGAGAACTGTTTTTACTCTCCACCATTCTCTAAAATTACACACTTGCGTAATAATATATTTCTTTTGTTTTTTTAGATGGACAATCTGTCTGACCAAGATGTGTATCAAAAGAGGTCAAGGGCAGTTGGGGTAAGTGTCCCAGACAGAATCAACTTAAGTTTTTTAAGAATAGCAGACATATTTTTGTGGGTAGATTTATTCAGGAGAAGATGATTACAGCGTTGGGATCCACTTGGATAAAATGAAAACCAAATGCTTGATGATCACCAAATCCTTTTAGAGGACTAAATGACACGGACAAAGAGTGAGAGGACAGACTATATGAAACATCACTCCACAAAGGAAATATTATCATGATATCCAGCCCTTAATGTCACCTCAGTTGTGAGTAAAATTGTGTTTCAAATTGTGACTTAAAAGCAAATAATAATGGAAATTATGTATCATTTAATACGTTTATATTGAATACATACATGTTATATTGAATATAACATTATTCTCTTCTTGTTTAGGAACCACGTACACCCAACCCTGTGCTGTATATACTGTAAATGGATGTGCCTTGTGTAACAGGTATACAAAGTATACTAGTAAATATTGTTATAATTCACACAAAATTGTTCATATACGTTTTATGATACCTGATCTAAAGGTGCGCTTCTCCTTTAAGTGATGCCGAGGTCACAGTATGACCTAATTTCCTGTCCTGTCTCCTCCTCTTCCCTTTTGAAATGTGATTCGATGGAAGAGGTAGGTTTCTTTTGTCATCCTGTTAATTTTATTTAATCCTAATGTTAATTATATCTTTTATATCTTTATTTCAACCCAAACTTATGTGTAAAGTACTGTTTTATCTATCCTTGGGATTATTTTTGATATTTTACATTCTTTGAGGTATATTTCTGTCTTTTATGTGAAACAAGCACATGGTAATGGAGGCGCACCATATTTGTTTTATAGTGTTATAAGGGCCACTGGATCTGAGGCTGCTTATTTGTCTCTGTTAAACAGGTATGTTTTCTATATTATTTTCCTTATGTTCATGTTTTCTTCCGCCCCCTTTTGAAATGTGATTCGATGGAAGAGAGTCATATAAGGGCCACTCAATCTGAGGCTGCTTATTTTTCTCTTTTACTCAGTAAAAAGATCCAGTGAATCGACTGCTTGCTGTCCCGTGTCTGTCTCTTCATTCAACACAACGTAACACAACGCAGACCAAGTTTTAATACCCGGTGTCGCTGGCCGCACATCACGCTGGGCATAAGCGAGCCACACGGGTTACACTTGGATGCGGTCTGTTTTAGAAATAATGATGCAAGGGGAGAAAGTCTGTGAAGTAGACGATATGACCAGGTCATATGACCATGTTATTCTAATGACAATGTACTTAATCTTCAACCTTGAATATGCTTCAAAGCCGAGAAACACTCTTAACATTATTTGAAAAATAAAAATGTCCTGTTTAAACATTATCTTAAAAATTATATATAAATTAAAAATTAAATTATTAAAAATAATATAAAAATGATAGATATTCAGCTACATTCTGTTAAAGGTTGATGGAAATGTATAGATTAATGAATGAATTTATTTATTTGATTGTTTATTTATTTATTTATTTGAATGATAACAAACAATTTTCCTTTTTTCTCTGTCCATTGGTGCCTGTGCTCACATTTTATATTTATGTATTAAACATTTTATAGACAATCATTGTGTTCTGTATTCAATGTTTTGAAATGGGATTAAGATATAGTTATACAAGTTATATATAAGACATATAGTTAATGTATATTTTATATTATATTTTAATAATTATTATTAATATATGTTATTGCTATCTAAAAGGAAAAGGTTCAAAATGGAACCTTAATGGGCTTTAATGCACCTTTAAGTGAAGGTTCCAATTAGAACCTTTTTAAAAAGGTTCAAAAATGAACCTTTAAGGTTCCCCCACAGTTGCAATCGCCAGGAACCTCAAAAGGTTCATTTTTGAACCTTTTCTTCTTAGAGTGTAGGTCAAACAGGGGCAGACAGGAACAGCAGAGACAGGCAGAATCAAGGTCAGAATACAGGCAATGGTCAGTTCAGGCAGCTATCACTCACAAATCAGGAGACAAGGCAAGGGTCAAGACAGGCGGTGATGGTTCATAAACGGGAGACAACAGGTTCAGCAACAGGCAATCAAACAGGATATAAACGCTCAGAAATGTACACCGTGGCAATACAAGACTTTGCGAAGCATGAGTGG
Organism: Chanodichthys erythropterus; assembly: GCF_024489055.1. Lineage (NCBI taxonomy): Eukaryota > Metazoa > Chordata > Actinopteri > Cypriniformes > Xenocyprididae > Chanodichthys > Chanodichthys erythropterus. The sequence continues at coordinate 34,071,981 of NC_090226.1, read as the reverse complement.
AAATGAGAGTCTTTTATAGTCCGGGTTATGGGCAACAGCTGGCAGGATAATCAGTCCGAGGCACAGACTTATGGGAAATGTAGTGTTGTGTGTGTGTGTCAGTACTCTGGTGAGGGCTCCCTCCGATGGTCAGAGGAGGGAACTCTGTGACAATTACATTGAGATTGCATTGACATTATTCTTGAAGAGCTGCTGTGCAGCAAAAGTGATGTACCAGTTATCAATGTAAAGCTGCTTTGACACAATCTGCATTGTAAAGAGCGTAATATAAATAAAGGTGACTTGACTGGTTTTTAAAGTTCAGAGATATCTTTAAAACTAATCTAGAACATCTTTGACCAACTTGGTATGGATGAAGGATGTGAATTTTCCTCATTTGTATTGGCAGGACTAATAGCTTTCTGGATAGAAAGAAGAGTGACGCTGCTTCTAAAATGAGTCTCGATAAGAAAACAGAAGGATGTTCTCAGTCCCGGAGATCTATAGTACACAGCCGTGTGTCCATGAGGAGTGAGAGTTCCATGGCTAATCCTGCTGACCTCAGTGATAAACCAGTGAACACTGATCCTAAGTGAGTATAAACACACTTGATCAAGTTAGCTTTTAACTGTTAATGTGTGAAAATTAATTACAAAATATAAACAAAAGGATTAGATTTTCTAAATTAAAAAAAAAATAATAATCTTTTTCAGCTTAAATATCAAATCCATGAAAGAGACCAAATTATATCTAGTGACATTAATATACATGAGCAATATCACACTCGTAGAGCGGATTTACAATGTTTGACTGACAGTTTGAGGATCCACACTCGTGTGATTCATCCGTAGGTAGTCCGTTGGCATTATGAAGATGGACTTCTACACATTAAAAATTCAACCATTTATATTTCATGTAATTCTTTAACCCTCTTGTACTGTTGTGGGTCAATTTGACCTGTTTTGATTTTGAGTTGTCGGAAACATCATTTAACCTGTTTTTTTTTTTTGTTTTTTTTTTGACTTTTTCTCATTTAGGGTCATGAACATGCATGCAAAGTTTCAACACGCTGATATGTTTTGACATATACACTAGGGGTGTAACGGTACACAAAACTCACGGTTCCGTATGTACCTCGCTTTTGAAGTCACGGTTCGGTACAGTTTTCGGTACAGCAGGTGGAGAGAAAACTAAACATAAAATTGCTTTTTTTTATTATTAAACAGAGGTTTACTGAACAAATTGTGTTTTTGTCTTTAAATATATTAAATTAAATTAAAACTAAAAGTTTCTTAAGGATAAAAAAAATTATCTCTGCTAATGCTATAAACTATGTAGGGAGCCCTAACTTGAAAGAAGCCCAAACTATTAGCCTAAATTAAATTGCTTTTTATTTTTAGATAAAATAATCAACACTCAAATAACAAATTGTATGCAAACCTGTAAGCTGCACCTAAGGCAGTTTTTGCATTAACTTCTAAATGTTTTTACTCCAATTCGTTGTTGAAATATAATCATTTCTACACAGTGGCTGTTATTTTAACATCAGATTTATTTAAACATACATTAAATAGCCTAATCAGGATATCACTAAAAGATTAAGTAAAATAATGAATATATTGGCTAATATAGTGCATATATTAAGCGAAAGAGTTCATTTCTCTAGCGAACTAACAAGCTGTGAACACTGAATGGCTTTTCTGAGGTAAATGCATCATGACATATTGTTGAATACGGACGCTTTCATTGATGTCTTTCCACCGTTGAAACACTGAATGAGCGATTACATGAGATATGACCGTTTCAGTAAGTTGTACTTAATCTTGCAACATACCTTCAGATGTTCTTTCATGTTTATTCTGTAACTAGTATTAAGGAGGAAGAGATGAACACATTCACTTGCGCTCCGCGCTCGCGCTGCCGGTTGAACTGAGGCGCCTGTACAGTGATCTGTCACCCCACATCAAAGCACGTCAAAATGGCATTTTCTGTTTAAACTTCATGATTTCGTGGACAGAATTTGAAGGATGACACTTTGTTTCTTATCGAAAGTAACAAAACGCAGAGCTTATTGCGGTTATTGGTGGTGAATATTGGTTGCAATGTAATGCTTCGGTACACACGTGCACCGTACCGAAAGACCTGTACCGAAACGGTTCGGTACAAATACGTGTACCGTTACACCCCTAATATACACACAATATTATGGTTACGTTGGTGATGTTCGCAGGTTACCATCATATTTTAATGTTCTAAGGCAACTGTACAGGCCCAAAACAATAACATTTATTGGTTATATCTTGTTATTTTAGTTTTTTACTACCCTAAGAAGCTAAAAAAAAATGAGTTTTTCCTCACTTATTTTAATACAAAAAAATATTTTGTCAGCCACACATGGCAAAAATTTATTTTTTCCAATCTATCTAAAATACTGTCTAGCCTATATTGTTTTTCTTGAAATTTTGTGAATTTTTTTTCTCATTTAGGATCATGAACATGCATGCAAAGTTTCAACACACTGATGTGTTGTGAAATGTGCAATACAAAATTTTATACTTCTTACTTCATTTTTGACCCATAGACAGTCATTCAAAAACAACTACAGACCCAAAATTCAAAACACTACTGTGTTGTATGTCACAGCTCCTCAACTCTAGTCCTGAAGTGTCAGTGTCTTACTGAGTGTAACAACTTTTTATTTTCAAAGTTTGTGAAAATATAAAGTTGTTTTACCTGTTAATTGTCTAGTCCACTTTTTGAGCATAGATATGAAAATGATCTTTCTATGGAGCCCTGCACATGACATACAAGAAAAAAATTAAATTGTGTGCACCGGCTTACTAATTCATTCCCTCGATTTACTAAACCATGTGCACAATTTACTAAAATGTGCGCACAATTTACTATTTTGTTCTCTCGATTTATAAATCATGCGCATGATTTAATAATCAAGGGAACGAAATAGTAAATCGTGCACACGTTTTAGTAAATCGAAGGAACAAAATAGTAAATCGGGGACTCTGATTTCCATATATGGTTTGAGTAATCTGAACCATATTTTTTCATACTTTCATATATGATCAGTCACCAAATATGAAAACTAGAGACTGAAAGCTTTTAAATGATATATAGTTTGCCAAGATTACTTTAGACTCATATATATTATTGTTATAAATGTATAATGCCAAACATTCCACAGGTGGGGGGAGGGGCAGTCGTTAAAACAGTGGTTAAAAACATTTTTATAAATCATAAATTCAGATATTTGTGTATTGATATTAAAATTATTATTAATTATTGTAATTATTTGTAGTTAATTATTTGTACATGATTGTATGTTTTTTTGTTTGTTTGTTTTTTGTTTGTTTGTTTTGTTTGTTTTTTCATAGTGTGATTTTTGGGGAATTGTTTTGAATCCAATTAGGGTCAATTTGACCCGGACCATACAACTAGTCAGCAGAAATTGAACAATGCATAAGGGTTAAATGTGCAGGTTATTATATGTCTACAGTAGGCTATATCATTAATCTACAGTTGACCTTTGTAGGCAGAAGTGGAAAGTATAACAATGCATTAATGTTGAGTTTAGTTTTCACTGTAACGGTACTATTAGTGGTAGAAATACTGTAAATCATGGCACCGCTTTGAAAACAAATATGTGACCTATGCTGGCAAAATGATTCAGAATGTGCACAGGCTAATTTTGAGCTACAGGCAAAATAAGTAAATTATTTCAAAAGATTTTGCCATGTTTCGTTGAAATCTTTTTCATTCAAATTCATTTTTATTGCAAATAATAGCTGATCTGATGTCAGCCACTGAAACATCAACTGCAAACAATCACTGCAAGATCTCAGCAGAGGATGATTACAACTCCAAAAAACAGCTTTACCAGCTTCACTTTATTTATTTATTTATTTATTTACAATTGAATATATATATATATGCACTAAAAACACTAAACCTTAAAAATCAGTGATGAAGTTTTTTGATGTGATCAATGAAGCAAATCACTTTATGATGCTAATATCTTTAATATGTAGCAAGTGTCTGTTTTCTGGCTTTATTTTAACACAACAAGTGTGTTTTTTAACACTGATCTTGTGATACTGCAGATGCTATTCACCAAAATGGTGGCTTAATATATATATATATATATATATATATATATATATATATATATATATATATATATATATATATATATATATATATATATATATTCAATTAAAAAAATCAACATTAATTAGAGCTAAACCTCTCTTATTTCTTAGAAATAACCTATGAAAGAAATAAAGTCAAACTGTTCTGTAATAAGTGAAGCTGTTTATGGAATTGTTTAATCATCCTCTGCTCAGCTCTTTAGTTTCAGTCCCTAAAATCAGATCAATTATTATTTGCAGTAGAAAGGGACTTAAATGGGAATTAAGTTCTCAATCAAAATATGGCTGAAACATTTGAGATAAAAAAAGAATTTACAATTGACATAAAAGAACAATTTAAATAAAATAATTATTTATTTGGTTGAATTAATAAAAAATAAATTCAAGTAACTAAATTTGTCAATTTGAAAATACTTAATATTCTAAGTAATTAAAACTTAATTAAGTCACTGGAAATTAGTACCTCAAAGAGTTAAGTTGAGTGAACAAAAAACATATTTTACAAGAAATGTTGGTTCGTTGAACATACTTAATATTCTACGTAAATACAACTTAACTGAGTCAGTGGAAAAAAGATAACTCAAAAAAATTACAGTGCAGGTAAACATAAACACCAATACTGAATATATCTTATAAAGAAAATAGAGATTATATGAATAATTTGATTGATGTTATGATGAGTGAAGTATAACAACTACTTGCATGATGTAAGGATGAGCTATTTTGCATGTATATCCTTGGATGAATTTATACAATTTCAAAATGTATAACATATCACATCCTGTTCTACAAACACACAGGGTTGTGATAGCATCCAGTTCTGCTGGATCTGCTCAATGTTACACACAAGCAGCCCTGCAGAAGGAGACTGGAGACCTGCAGAAACCAATAAAGAATGAAATACAGAGAATCAAAGACCAGCTCAAAAGCAGCATGAAGAAAACGTATGAGAGATTATTTGAAGGAACCAAATTACAAGAGAATGAAACTCTCCTGAAAAGGATCTTCACACAGCTCTACATCATAGAGGGAGAGAGAGAAGGAGTGAATGAAGAACATGAGGTTTTACAGATGGAGAAAACAGCCAGAACAAAACACTCACAAGACACTCTAATCGACTGCAATGACATCTTTAAAGCCTCACCTGAACCAGGATGTGAGGAGAAACACCAAATCAAGACTGTTCTTACTAAAGGCATCGCTGGAATCGGAAAAACCGTCTCTGTGCAGAAGTTCATTCTGGACTGGGCCGAGGGAAAAGCCAATCAGGATGTGGATTTTATGTTTGTGCTTCCATTTCGAGAGCTGAACTTGATCCGAGATCATCAGTACAGTCTTCACAGACTTCTGCTGGACTTTCATCCTGAACTTCAAGATCTGGACTCAAAGATTTATGAGGATTGTAAAGTTGTATTAATCTTGGATGGTCTGGATGAAAGCAGAATCACACAGATGTTTTCAGATGCTCAGAAAGTTTCTGATGTGACTGAGACTTCATCAGTGGGTGTGTTGATGTCAAACCTCATGAAAGGAGATCTGCTTCCCTCTGTTCTCATCTGGATCACCTCCAGACCAGCAGCAGCTGATCAGATCCCTACAGAATACATCAACCGTCCGACAGAGATTCAGGGATTCAATGAGTCTCAGAAGGAGGAATATATCAGAAAGAGAATCAGTGATGAGCATCAAGCCAGCAGAATCATCTCACACATCAGAAGAGCAAGAAGCCTCAACATCATGTGCCACATACCCGTCTTCTGCTGGATCTCATCCACTGTGCTTCAAAAGCTCCTGAAAGAAGATCAGAGTGCAGAAATCCCTCAAACTCTGACTGAAATGTACATCCACTTCCTGCTGATTCAGATCAACATGAGGAATCAGAAGTATAAAGAGAGAGATCCAAAGAAATTCCTGCAGTCCAACAGAGAAGTGATAGTGAAACTTGCTGAAGTTGCTTTCAATCAGCTGATGAAGGGCAATGTGATGTTCTATGAGGAGGACCTATTTGAGAGCGGCATAGACGTCACTGACGCCTCGGTGTATTCTGGGATTTGCACTGAGATCTTTAAGGAGGAATCTGTGATTCATCAGAGGAAAGTCTACAGCTTCATTCATCTGAGCTTTCAGGAGTTTCTTGCTGCTTTCTATGTGTTTTACTTTCATGTAAGTACAACTATGGAGGGACTGAGGAAGTTTGCTTCAGTGCAAAATTTGCTTAAAGGAGCAGTAGATACAGCCATTGAGAGTGAGAATGGAAACATGGATCTGTTCCTACGATTCCTGCTGGGCGTCTCACTGGAGTCTAATCAGAGACTCTTACAGGATCTACTGACACACACAGAGAAAAGCTCAGAGAGTATCAGAAGAACCACACAGTACATTAAAGAGAAGATCAATGATGAACATGGACTCTCCACTGAAAGATCCATCAATCTGTTCCTCTGTCTACTGGAAGTCAACGATCAGACTCTGTCCAGAGAGATTCAGAAGTTTGTGAAATCAGAGAAGAAACTCTCTCCTGCTCACTGCTCAACAATCACCTACATGCTTAAGATGTCAGAGGAGCCGCTGGATGAGCTGGACCTCAAGAAATACAACACATCAGATGAGGGTAGAAGAAGACTGATACCAGCTGTGATCAATTGCAGAAAAGCTCTGTGAGTGAATGGAATTACAATAAATTGTTGTAACTGATACATATTGAGTATATTTTGTAACATTCACAAAAATGTTATTGAAATCATAATTGTATAATTGAGTTATCTATATAATTGTCATGTCTTTCAGTCTTGCTGACTGTAATCTCAACAGACAGTCATGTGAAATTGTGTCATCAGTTCTAAAGTCCTCAAACTCTGTCCTGAGAGAGCTGTACTTGAGTAACAATGACCTGCAGGATTCAGGAGTGAAGCTTCTTTCTGATGGACTGAAGAGTCCAAACTGTCGGCTGGAGATACTGAGGTATTAAGAACATATAAGGGATAATATACAGTCAGCCGGTCATAATATTGATATGTGTCTGTAGATGATCTGACTGTGTGTGTCTGTAGGTTGTCAGGCTGTATGGTGACAGAGGAAGGCTGTGGTTATGTGTCTTCAGCTCTGAGTTCAAACCCCTCACACCTGAGAGAGCTGGATCTGAGCTACAATAATCCAGGACAATCAGGAGTCCAGCTGCTCAAAGACAGACCGAAGGATCCAAACTACAAACTGCAGATACTCAAGTATGTGGGGCACAACTTAGAAACCCTAATAGTTTAAGTTGGAGCTTTTAACCAAACTTTGCTTTGAAAGTAAAATCATTATTAGTATTATTAGTATTATTAGTATTATTATTATTATTATTATTATCATCATATAATATTATAATCCTGATATAATATATAGATTGGGTTATTAAGAATTTGAAGATGGTAGAGATGCCCATGTAGTGTTATTTATTATTTGCAGAGTTACTGAATGCAAATAATTTACAACTATATATTAAATAACTTGCTTTATGGTTATATGTATAAATCAATTCAATTTGAGCTCATTTGGCTGTTCACCGGGGCCTGAAGATATCAAGATATCAAAAATCTCCAGACATTGAGACATATGGCTCTGTGAAGCTGCATTAGAATTATATGATTAAGAAATATGCTATACAAATAAGCATGGCTTGACTATTTATATTAATAGTGTGTATGTGTATGTGAATATCTATTCAAACTATTTACAGTTTGTTTTTGACTATATGTTTGTGTGTCTTTTTAGATTGGATCATGGAGGGCCCTTCAGGATAAAGCCAGGACTACAAAAATGTAGGTTCTTTCTCTGACTCACTCTTGCACATTTAATGGAAACAAATGAGGTTAATAAACTGTTTTTATCATCTTGTGTTCAGATGCCTGTGATCTCACACTGGATCCAAACACAGCACACACTCAACTCGTCTTGTGTGAGGGGAACAAGAAGATCAAATTTGTGAAAGATCATCAGCCGTATCCTGATCATCCAGAGAGATTTACTGATAATCCTCAGGTTATGTGTAGAGAGATATTGACTGGACGCTGTTACTGGGAGGTTGAATGGGGCTTCAGGGAGGTTAAACAGGGCTCTTGGGCTCGTATAGCAGTAGCCTATAAGGGAATCAGCAGGAAAGAAGGGACTGTTGGTAAGTTTGGATACAATGACAAATCCTGGTGTCTTTTCTGCACTAGTAATGGATTTGTTGTGTGGCACAATAATGTCAGCAAGAACATAATAACCCATGCACCAAAATCTAACAGAGTAGGAGTGTATGTGGATGTGTCGGCCGGCACTCTGTCCTTCTACAGTGTCTCTGACACAAACACACACTTATACACATTCAACACAACATTCAATGAACCCCTCTATGCTGGATTTAAGGTTTTTGAGTCTGAACTGTCTCTGTGTCAGATTTAACAAACACAGCCTTAAATGCCAACATAGACTTAGTACAGATGTAATGGAGTACACTAAATATTTGTCTTCCAGTGGTGTATAAAGTACTCGAAAACCATACTTGAGTAAAAGTATAGATATCTTGCCAGAAAATGACTTTGGTAGAAGTTAAAGTTGCTGTTTAGAATGTTACTTGAGTAAAAGTTTTAAAGTATGTGATATTTTTTGTGATTAAGTATGAAAAGTATTTTTTTGATATTAAATGTACTTAAGTATTGAAAGTAAAAGTACAAGTAAATGTAAAATACTAAAGGAGCAAAAAAATATTAAAAATTGTTCTATACACAGTTTGAGCAGCAAGATTGTGTTCAGTTTTAACTCTCTTACATTTTGTTTCTTTAAATTGGCTAAAGGTTTATTGTAATTTTTATACATAAAAAATACTAATATATTAATTATACATTGATGATTCGTTCATGTTAATTTATAGTGCATTATAACTAATGCAAGAGTAGTATATGAAATAGTAAATGAAAACATGTACAGTAGTGTACATTGTATAACATACCGTTTTGTTGTCCGTTTTAAATCGTTTTGAAGTGACCCGCTCTGTGCAGCGCGCAGCCTCACATCACGTGTCAAAAGAAACCATACGAGGCATCAGTGATAGTTTTTATTTCGCCTATAGAGGCCGCTCTCGTAATGTCTCATAATCTATGCTCGTAATGACAGTGCACTCTTCTCAGCCGCTCCAGCAACGGAAAACTAAAAAAGTGATTTTGTTATAAAAGCATCTAAATTAAAAAAAAATCCCATATTTATTCTGGCCAGCATTTGTCCAAAACAGCAAAAAAAAAAAAAAAAAAAAAAAAAAAAAAATTTAATAATTTATGGCTAATAAATTTTGGTTGTAAAATGGTCAGGTAGGGTGTTGTGAAAATCCAAGAATATGCTATAATAAATGGCTAGTTTTAAAAAGTCAACAAGTCATACATTTCCACTCCCTCCACCCTGAATTTCATTAATTAATTGTCTGCAAGTATCATGCCACCACTTTGTTTGTAAAAGCTATGTACAAATCATTCTGTGCATCTTATTTATTTACATACATAATTCATTTTCATGTATTTTATGTATTTATTTAATATTACTTTTAATTGTTGATTAAATTAAGATAAATACATTCATTAGAATCAGCATTCCCTCTCATTTGGCCTGATTAGGTGGGCAGATCACTGTGTTTCTCTCACTTCACTTGGATTAGTAAATGAAAAATGTATACATTTCAAATTTTACAAATGTTAAAATATATCTGTTAAATAACAAATGTGAATTAAAGAACAAACATGTCTTTATTGAGTTAGCACTGTCATATATCTTTCATTAAAGTTTTAGACATGAAATTTGTTTCCTTTTATGTTGCACCTTATATACCGTTGGCCTGTTGTCAGCATAAAAAAGAAATTCATTAATGTTCTTTTAAATGAACTGACTGTATGCTGTCTGTTTACAGTAAAACTGTTCTGCTAGAAATGTTTAAAGGGTGAGGGCATCGTTTCAGGGTTATGAACACACTGACTCTGAACAGCACTGTCTGATGACAGTCTTTACACTTCTAGAGATACTTTGATATGTGAAGAAACTCCAGCAGCTTTCATCTCTTGACTGTCAGATAGCAGGCAATCTATTATGTATAACACACAAATACAGCAAAGAACAGAAGATGTTTGGGAATCAGAGAGACGTTCAGCAGCTCTTCACGCTTCAGATGTCAGAGAGTGTATTGTCAGCATCACAGAGTGAAACCAGAACTGTGATTTGAGCAATGCAGATTCACTGAGATCCTCATGTCTCCTGCTTTCTCAGAAATGTGTACAAGACAAAAGTGATCTAGCCGGTTCCACTAAATGTACCGTATCCATGCTCATAGTGCAATCTGACAAAACCCAGCCAATGTATATGTAGTCAGTTTGCTCATTAATTAATGAACTGTAAGTGGCTTTAAAATCATTTTATTTGATCACTTTTATTTTGTTCCAATGCATCTTTACAGAGAATATGACTCTGTGTACACAATATTATAAGAATAAACAAAGGAAGAGAGTATTAATTTTAACATTAGACATACAGTAAAGTTCACAAAAGTGTTTTAGCACACAAAAGCATTTGATGTTCATGTAGCTCCTGCTTCTGGACAGAGAACAATCAGATACTGTTACATTTGTGTGAGTGAGACATTATGAGCTGATCTATTTCTGATGAAAATGAAAATGTAAAGTTAGACTTCAGAAACTGTTTGAACTTTTACAATGTTTCTTTTAAAGTCCCCCTGTAGTCAATAATTTTATCCCTTAAAACTAATTTTTGATCACCACAATTACACATTTAAACATTTTTATATATCTAAAAAATGTGTTCATGCCTTAAAATAGCTTGAATGTAACTCGCTTCATTTAGAATACGCAGATCCATGAATATGCAAATTGTCCCCGCCTCCACTCACTCACACCAGCTCAGAGATCCACTCGTTCAAACACACTGAACACAACATACACAATGGCAATTGGAAATAGTGGTTTAATTCAGCCAAGTTTGAACCAGAAAATGATGTGAAAGAAGAGGAAGAGTGACATTAAAACAGAACATACTTTGGTTACACTACACACAGCTGAGTGGGATTGTGGGCGGGACCTTGATGCCAGACTTGGGCTCCAAATGACGTCATCAAAACAAGATGTCAACTGTTATTTCTGAGATATTTTGTCTTTATTTTTTAGGTGGAGACATGTTTTAGAGCCTATGACTAGAACAGTAATATTATAGTACAATATATATTTCAATACAGCTGATGCATACTATACAGGTGAGCAGATGAACCCAACATGAAGGCAACACGCCAAAAAGGTTAAGTGTTTTCTTTATAATGGTTTTGTATGTAAAAAATCTTAACAGGTAACTGCATGTTGTGTTCATATTCTGGGTTCATCTGTTCATCTGTATATAGTCTGCATCATCAATAAACTGTATTCTGAATTTGATCTTTTAACGTCACTGTTTTTTGTTTTCAGGTTTTTTCCTCCTCTATATATTTTCACTATATATCATACTAAATGAGCCATAAAAGCCAGATGTATCAAATATGATATAAAACACACATGCAAACTTGTTTATTTTATCAATAATTAACTGTTTTTCTTTTTTTCCGTCTGTGCATGTCAGGCTTGATTTTGTTCTTAATCAACACTGTGGTGCACCACAAGATGGCATCCTTCCATCAGTTTTGTACTTGCTGTGAACTCTTTTTGTATACTGTTAATATTGTGCTGTTTAGGTTTTTATATTTATTTTTCCTGTTTTGGATTAGTGTTGCCAAAACATTCATTTATATTAAACCTAAAATGTGATTCATGAGCTTAGTGAAACATCTATATTTCATTAGAGTGCAAATAAATTTTACGTTAATAATTAATATGACTGAATTAAGCTGATTGCATTAGGTTGTATTACACTGGAAAACATTTGAGACCTCTGCAACTCTAAAAAAAAATATCTAGTGATTTTTCAATTGGCCTAATTAATTTCTGTGAATTGAATTTTATCAATTGTGGCAACAGTCTGTTAACATGGGCTCAAACACACTGTAAAATATCCACTGAACGTAACTTTTTGAGTTATCTTTCTTGCACTGACTCAGTTAAGTTGTATTTAACGTAGAGTATTATGTATGTTTAACGTGACAAATTTAATGTTGTTTGAACTAAAGTTAGTTATGAAAGTAAGATGAACTTGTCAGAATACGGACTCCAAAGCACTCAAAAGTTTATTTGAAAATAACAGAAACAGACAGTCAACACAAAAGATGTCTTTAATCCAGAAAATAACAATTCCAGAGGAATTTTCAAAGTATCTTTCTTCAGAAAATGACAACTGCAGAAGAGCCAGAACAAAACGGTGTCGTGCAGCAGAGGGCGCTGTTGAGGCGGGCGACACTCAGGCGGCATGTGCAGCAGGACACAAACACAGGTGAGAGATTGAAGAATCAGGACTGAATGCGGGGAAAACAGTCTGGGAAATCAGATTAAAAAATGAAAACATAGAGGATTAAATAGGAGACTAAAGGATTTAATTAACACAGAAGGAAATAGTGAAACAATAAGGAGTGAGTGGGAAAACAAGTGGACAGAGACAAAGATGACAATGAAGCAAATGGTGAACTGTCAGTTCGAACCAATGTGCTCCAAACAAACACAACCACATGACAGACAGGGAAAAAACAGACAGATCAGCCCAGGGACATTCATAACTTACCTTTTTAAGTTTTACTTTTTTTTTTTTTTTTGTTCACTCAACTATAAAGTTTAGTTGGAAGAACTTTATGTAAGTAAGATGGAGTTATTTTTTAAGTTTTCAGTACCAACGTTTATGTTCATTTAATTTTTTTACTTATAATTTGCACTGACTCAGTTAAGTTTTATTTACTTAAAATGTTAAGTATTTTCAACTTGACAAATAGTTATTTGAACTTACAGTTTAATAGTTTTCAATACCAAAGTTCATGTTCATGCAAGCTAATTTGGCTTATTTTATTAAATCAACCAAATAAATAATAATTTTATTTATATTATTTTTATGTCAATTGTAAACAATTATTTTATTTCAAATGTTTTAGTCATGTTTCATTTGAGAACTTAATGGTTAATCTAAACCAAAAACAAAATGGTTTAGATCAAACTATTAGTGGTAGTTTTTAGTCTGTTTAGGATTTATGTAATTAATGGCAAAATAATCAGACATGCACAATTCTAATATTATTTGTCATATGCTGCAGATGACAGATTATATTATAGTTTAAATTTTGACACTATGTAATAATGTTTAATTCAAAGTCAGAGTGCATATATAGCCTATATATATATATATAAAGTCAAGTCAGCTTTATTGTATTGTGCTTTATTCAATACAGTTTGTTTCAAAGCTGCTTTACAGCAGAATTAAACTCTGTTTGCATCATTGAATCATCATTTCCTGTTGATCACTGTAAAGCTGCTTTAAAACAATCTGTATTGTATAAAGCATTATAAAAATAAAGGTGACTACTCTGGATTAATGTGACAAATAATTGGAATGCATGATTATTTTGCCATTAATCACATGATTATTCATGTACCCTCACAATATAAAGTGTTACACTTTACTCTTCTAGAGATACTCTGATATGTGAAGAAACTCCAGCAGTTTCATCTCCTGACTAACAGCACGCTTCAGAGATGTCAGAGAGTGTTTTGTCAGCATCACAGAGTGAAACCAAAACTGCGATTTGAGCAATGCAGATTCACGGAGATCCTCCTGTTTTCTCAGAGTTGTGTGTGTAACAATGCACATTATCCGGTTCCTCTAAATGTACCGTTACTGCATTGTTTTACTGTAAATATGCAGTGTTTTGTGTCCTGTATCCATCCACACAGTGCAGTCTGAAAAAAACAGTTCAATTTTTTTTCATTGTCAACTGTAAATGGCTTTAAATTCATTTTGTTTGATTACAGAGAATATAACATATGCAATATAGTTGCATGAAAAAGTGTGGGAACCACTTGCAGAATCTGTGAAAATGTGAATAATTATAACAAAATAAGAGAGATCATACAAAATGCATGTTATTTTTTACATTTTTACAGATTCTGCAAGTGGCTTCCATACTTTTTCATGCAACTGTACATATTTCATTACATTTAAACAGATAAAAGCCAGATTATTTGTCTTTAGAAGACCATGAAAGACATTTTATCGGGGATGCATTTCGACTCATTGGCTAGCTAGCTGCTTTAAGTGCACATGTGCTGCAATATTTGTGGATTGAGGTTTGTATATACAGTATATAGAAGTTGTCAGAGCGAATGAGTCTTGTATCACCTATAAGGGATTTATTTTGCAATGATAACCAGGTAACTGTACATTAGCCTTTACATATATTTAAATGGTACTTGCAGTAACACTTTAAATAATGTACATTTAATAACCTACTGCTAGTATACTTATTCAGAATAGCTTGTGTTTCACTCTGACACATTGCTTATGCTGTGAGCAGGGTTAAAAACAAACAAACAAGGTAAAACACCTGTTTTTATTGGACACTTTTTTTTAGAACTGCTTCATGAAACTCCTCCTTGACTTCTGAGTAAAGCAGGTGTAGCAGGTAGATCAGATAAAACTGAAAGCAGAAACTTACTGCAGCTTTACATCGGCAAGGAAAGAAGCTGAACAAATCAGCATTAACCAGCAGGATATTTTTCCTGGTGAGTACATATCTAAAGTTACACAAGATACTGGTTAGACAGTTTAAAACTATAAATATGTTTCTGAACTGAAGCCATTCGTGTAAAATGTACCTGCTTGATTCACATATGTGTGAACTGTCCTGATATCACAGACTGTTTGTTATATACTTTATTTTTGAAAAATATAATTATCCCAGATTTACATTCAGAACATGTTTTCTATATTACATTGATATTGTATTTGTTTTTAAAGTTCAGAAATATCTTTAAAACTAATCTAGAACAACTTTGACCAACTTTGTATGGATGAAGGATGTGAATTTTCCTCATTCATAAAGTATATGCATTGGCAGGACTAATAGCTTTCTGGATAGAAAGATGAGTGACGCTGCTTCTAAAATGAGTCTTGATGAGGAAACAGAGGAGGGATGTTCTCAGTCCCGGAGATCTCCAGAATCCAGCTGTGTGTCCGTGAACAGTGACAGATCCATGGATTATCCTTTTAACCTCAGTAATAAACCACCGACCAATGATCCGTGAGTATAAACACATTCGATCAAGGTAGCTTTTAACTGTTAATGTGTGAAAATTAATTACAAAATATCAAAATATACACAAAAGGATTAGATTTTCTAAATTAAAAAAATATATATTTTTTCTGCTTAAATATCAAATCCATGGAAGAGGCCAAATTATATCTAGTGACATAAATATATATGAGCAATATCACACGAGTAGACGTGCGATATGGCTGTATATCAGATATGTCTGATATATTGCACGGCTACTTGTGTGATATTGCGTTTATACAACAGTTCGACGGCACGAGTGTGTAAACAAATAAAAACAACAACGAAGTGTCTTTAAAACCCTCTTTTGTGCAGCACTACTTCCTTCCGCCATGGATTCAATTCTCAAGTTGACAGTTTGACCAAGCCTCTGTTACTAACTCTAAAACGTCACTTTAGAACTAGTAACGAAGGAACGTTGAGTCGCTTCATTGAAACTCATTGAATCTTGTACAGTATTGAGAGAGAGAGAGAAAGAGAGAGAGATTGCATGAGAGACCTGTCTGATATATTGCATAACATTCATAGTCGATGTCTATAATATTATATCCATTATACAAGTCCATTTGAATGTCCGCTGAGGAAAGCGATCTTGTATTTGTGCTTTTTACAGCTATGGGAATTTTCCATAACATTCATAACACCACAGCGCTGAAACAACTTCCTTTGCAAAAGTTCCTTTCAATTTAAAAGTCTCTTGTGACTCACTGACTCATTCACCTGTGAAGTGTTGCCGCCATCTAATGGCGTGTTGATGTAACTTTCACTCAATCCATATTACTAATGGACATGTTTAGCCTATATAAAATATTTATTGAACAACAAATAAACACAATTGTACAGTTCAAACGTAAAGCACTAGTGTGCCTGTGACAGTTGTCAAGTGTGCCGTGGATAATTACCAAATGCCAAAAAATAAATAAAGTAAAATAAATGCTACACCTCGTATCTCTATATTTCCAAATGTTTGTTTTATTTCATTTAAAAAATAAAAAAAGAACAATGATATAGGTCACCCTTTACACTTGTATGTGGGTTTTACAAATATTTAATGAATGAAAAGGATTTTAAAGAGCTTGTGACAAAACCTCCTAACTCTATTGGATCCTCAAACTGTCAGTCAAACCTAATAAATCCGCCTCACCTCGTGACTGAAGTGCGCACGCAGTTTGGTCATCTCATCTATGCACCGCAAAGGTAAATAAAGATCTGGGGTCTCATTTATAAAGCGTGCGTACGCACAAAATCCACTAAAAATAGCATATAAACTTCATAAAAGATATGTTCACCTCATCAGCAAAACTGCATAAACTTGATTTGAATTGTTTAAAACTATTAAAATACTATCTGGCCAGTGGAAATGAATGAATCAACTCTATCCTAAAACCTTTATCTGAAGTATTTTATACAATTTTGTTTTTATTGATATTTTGATATATTTATTCTAAAACAAAGAGGATATTGGATTATCTTTATCAATATAATGTGTGGCACAAATGGCATTTATAGTCCATATCTAATATTTTCCAATGTCTTGTACCTTTGACGGTGTTAACCATGGTGTCACGTGGTTGGGAACGTGTATGGAAATGATATGCAGATGAGGTTATGCATAGTAAAACTAGGCGTCGTAAGCTCCATATATGGTGATTTCGGGGACGAGATAGGGTGGAGATGCACGTACGCACAATCTTCCGCCGACTGGGATATATAAAGGGATTTGTTCGCGGGTTCTGGCGTACGCATGGTTTTATAAATCTGATTTTTTTTGTGCGTACGCAGAATCTAGCTTTTGCGCGTACGTACACTTTTAGTGGGGATCCTACGCACAGTTTTATAAATGAGACCCCTGATGTTTGAAAAAAAAAAATTGTAAAGCATTTTCTTTACTCAAAAAACATGCATATGTATTTAAAGGGAGCAAGAAGAGGAAGCGGAGAAGCTATAAGAAGCTATGCTATATAAAGGATAAGGTTATTATTATCAAATTAAACATAGCACAATTTGCTCTGGAACAAATAATAGATTAATAATACCAAAGATTGCCCGTTTAATGTATTCAAATTTAATTATGTCTCATGTTTAATAACCACTATAAGAGACAGCGGTAAATCCCCGAAGCACTGGCCGAGATGAAGCTGTTCTCGGCGGGTACACGACCCCTGAACGGCTGCTGACGCACTCGAGATCACATCTCCGAAAACGTCAAAACAAATTGTAAAATAGGTGCTATTATTAAATATGAGTCACATATTTCAGGTCTAAACAACTACATTCTCGCCTAAAAAAACTATTAAAACTACAGTTCGTGGTACAACAAGTAGTATTAGCAAAAATGACGGTGGATTTGCTCGGCCGCCATGACGTTCACTTCAAGCGGAGTGATACAAAAGTGATACAAAGGTAGGAGTGCTGTTATCACTGAAATATCGCACGGCTATCAGCCAATCAGATTCAAGAACCAGACAGAACTGTTGTATAATGCCTTATATTGTGAGAATTAATAACAAGTATTTGAGTCATTATGAAGATAGACTTCTACACATTAAACTCTCAACCATCAATTTAATGTAATTCTTTAACCTTCGTGTACTTTTTTGATTTTGAGTTTTCGGAAACATCATTTAACCTATGTTTTTTTTTGTTTTTTTTTGTGACTTTTTCTTTTTTGTGACTTTTCCTCATTTAGGGTCATGAACATGCATGCAAAGTTTCAACACGCTGATGTGTTTTGACATATACACACAATATTATGGTTACGTTGGTGATGTTCGCAGGTTATTTTGTCCATCATATTTTAATGTTCTAAGGCAACTGTACAGGCCCAAAACAATAACATTTCTTGGTTATATTTTGTTATTTTATTTTTTTACTACCCTAAGAAGCTAAAAAAAAAGGAGCTTTTCCTCACTTATTTTAATACAAAACAAAAACTTTTGTCAGCCACACATGGTAAAAATTAGCTATTATTTCTTTTTTCGATCTATCTAAAATACTATCTAGCCTACATTGTTTTTCTTGAAATTTTGTGACTTTTTTCTCATTTAGGATCATGAACATGCATGCAAAGTTTCAACACACTGATGTGTTGTGAAATGTGCAATACGAAATTTTATACTTCTTACTTTTCGTGGGTCATTTTTGACCCATAGACAGCCATTCAAAAACAACTACAGACCCAAAATTCAAAACACTTCTGTGTTGTATGTCACAGCTCTTCAACTCTAGTCCTGAAGTGTCAGTGTTTTACTGAGTGTAACAACTTTTTATTTTCAAAGTTTGTGAAAATATAAAGCTGTTTATAAACCTGTTAATTGTCTGGTCCACTTTTTTGAGCATAGATATGAAAATGATCTTCTATGGAGCCCTGCACATGACATACAAGAAAAAAAATTAAACTGTGTGCATGATTTACTAATTCGTTCCCTCAATTTATAAATCATGACATATATGATTTGAGTAATCTGAACCATATTTTTTCATACTTTTCAAAATATTTATGAAGTAGACATCCTACACAGAAGAAGTTTGGGCAGTAATGTTAATATTTTATTTGAATTCAATCCCTAAAACAAATGTGTGTTATAGTTTGGCACCACATCACAAATGAAGAAACTATCACTATTTATCTATTGCTCTGTCATGTCTTTTGAACATCAGTCACCAAATATGAAAACTAGAGTCTGAAAGCTTTTAAATGATATAGTTTGCCAAGATTACTTTAGGTTTAGACTCAAATATATTATTGTTATAAATGTATAATGCCAAACGTCCCACAGGTGGGGGGAGGGGCAGTCTTAAAAACAGTGGTTAAAAACATTTTTATAAATCATAAATTCAGATATTTGTGTATTGATATTAAAATTATTATTATTAATTATTGTAATTATTTGTAGTAAATTATTTGTACATGATTGTATGTTTTGTTTGTTTGTTTTTTTGTTTTTTGTTTCATAGTGTGATTTTTGGGCAATTGTATTGAATCCAATTAGGGTCAATTTGACCCGGACCATACAACTAGTCAGCAGAAATTGAACAATGCATAAAGGTTAAATGTGCAGGTTATTATATGTCTACAGTGAGCTATATCATTAATCTACAGTTGACCTTTGTAGGCAGAGGTGGAAAGTATAACTATGCGTTAATGTTGAGTTTAGTTTTCACTGTAACGGTACTATTAGTGGTAGAAATACTGTAAATCATGGCACTGCTTTGAAAACAAATATGTGACCTATGCTGGCAATATGATTCAGAATGTGCACAGGCTAATTTTGATCTACAGGCAAAATAAGTGAATTATTTCAAAAGTTTTAGCCATGTTTCATTGAGATCTTTTTCATTCAAATTCATTTTTATTGCAAATAATAGCTGATCTGATGTCAGCCACTGAAACATCAACTGCAAACAGTCACTGCAAGATCTCAGCAGAGGATGATTAACAACTCCAAAAAACAGCTTTACCAGCTTCACTTTATTTATTTATTTATTTACAATTGAATATATATATTCAGTATCAGTGTGTGTCTGAATGACGCCAGAGTTCAAAACTTACTGTCCAGCATGTTTTTTTTTTTTTTTTAAAAATCTTCAAATGATCAGATTGTCATGACACTGCTGGAGCAAATGCTGCAGTATCACAAGATCAGCAGAAAGTTTGGAGGCACTAAAAACACTAAACCTTAAAAATCAGTGATGAGTTTTTTTGATATGATCAATGAAGCAAATCACTTTATGATGCTAATATCTTTAATATGTAGCAAGCATCTGTTTCCTGGCTTTATTTTAACACAACAAGTTTGTTTTTTTAACACTGATCTTGTGATACTGCAAATGCTATTCACCAAAATGGTGGCTTAAAATATATATATAAAAAAATCAATAAAAAAAAATCAACATTGCTTCCGGTTAGCGAGTGGGATGGAGTAGCGGTGTTTTTCCAAGCTCCGACCACACAATCTCTATTTTTGGTATTATTCAGTCAGTTTAATCTTAACCTCGCTATAACTGCCTTTTAAATAGTAATTGGACAGTCCTAGTCAGCAACTATGTCTAAAGCCGCCAAACAATCAAAGAAAGAACTTGCATCACCGGACTCTGCTATCGACAATGTTACTTTGGCTAACATGCTAGCGGAACTGCGCGCAGACTTGTTAACGAAGCCTGACTCACTGTCCGTCAGATTTGAAAACAAACTCGCGGTCATTGACGCGAAATTAGACGGTGTGCAGACCACGATCGCTAATCACGAACAACGTATTTCTGACCTGGAATCTGGGCTGAATCAAATGCAGTCACTGGAATCTCAGCTTTCCAACTGGGCCGATGACAACGCTAAATTGAAAGCCAAAATTACTGACCTGGGGCCGGTTGCATAAACCACTTAGACTAGTCTTAAAAGTTAAGACACTAGTGTTTTTCTTGAAAAGTGGCCCTAATTTTTTAAAGTCTGTTACATAAAAAGGTAGATTGGTGTAATTTGAATTGGAAAAATAAAATTGATTACCCTTTGGTTAACTGCAAGTTGGTCAAACAAGTTCTTAAGACACAGTCTTAATGTAGTGACTAAGTTTATGCAACTGGCCCCTGGAGGGGAGAAGCAGACGGTGCAACGTGCGTCTCATCGGGATACCTGAATCTGTGGAGGGAACACGACCAACAGTATTCTTCTCTAATCTCCTGATGGACATACTGGGCCAAGATGTGCTGACTTCTCCACCGGAGCTTGATAGGGCTCACCGTGCGCTGAGACCCAAACCGGCGGAAGGGGGTAAACCTAGAGCCGTGATCATTTGTTTCCATAAATTTCAGACCAAAGACATGGTAATTCGCGCTGCCCGCAAGAAGCGAGACGACCTAAAATACGATGGCAAGTCAGTGTACTTATACGACGATGACTGTCCTGAGGTGATGGACCAACGAGCTGAGTACAAAGAAGTCATGCGTCAGCTGTTTACGCTCAAACTCAAGCCGTCACTGTTATATCCAGCGCGACTGTTTATTAAGACTGATGACGGGGAGAGACGACGCCTCTTCTCAGTGAAGGAAGCTCAACAGTTTTTGGCATCATACCAGAAATCCGGATCATTGTAGTACCCTTTTTTCTTTTCTTTTCTTTTCTTTTTTTTTCTTCTTTTTTTTTTTTTTTTTTTTTTTTTGGTCAAGCACATCATATTCTACACTATAATTTTAATCTACTTTTGTCTCAATGGGAAGTAGACAAACAATGAATAACATTCGCTTCATATCATGGAATGTCAAAGGGGCAAACCAACCTACTAAAATAAATAAGATTATCTCCCACCTCCAAGATTTGAAAGGAGATATTGTATTTATGCAGGAGACCCACTTACCTACAAGTCAGATTATGCGCTTAAAAAGGAGTAGGTTCAGCGAGGTATATCACTCCAAATTTAGTGCAAGAGCCAGGGGTGCTGCCATTTTGATCCAAAATAATATTCCATTTGAAGCAGATGATGTTATTACAGACTTAAATGGCCGGTTTGTTATTGTATCAGGGACACTCTGTCACACTAAAGTTGTCCTGGCCAGCATCTACGCACCAAATTGGGATGACGAGCAATTTGTTTCAAAAATCTTTACTTCTATTCCTAATATTGAAACACATCATATTATCATTGGGGGAGACTTTAACTTTGTGCAAGATGCCGATTTGGATAGATCGTCTCTTAGACCGCATTCCCTTACTAAATCCGCCAAGCTACTAGCGTCCTTTGCAGAAGAGCTAGGTATGTCTGATCCATGGAGGCTCAAATTCCCTGAAAAAAATCATTTTCTTTCTTTTCACATGTCCACCGCACCTACTCTCGAATAGATTTTTTTCTTATAGATAACAGACTGTTGTCGAATGTTTTATCATGCGATTACCATAGCATTGTGATCTCAGACCATGCTCCAACGTCTCTAGACATAAACTTCCCCAATCACAACCGTTTTTTTAAACCATGGAGATTTAACTCAAATTTGCTTGCCGACGACCCTCTGGTGGAATCTTTAAGATCAAGCATTGAACTATTTCTTGAAATAAATGACAAACCAGACATTGCGAGGGGCACTTTGTGGGAGTCCCTCAAGGCATATTTAAGAGGCCAGATAATTTCCTACACAGCCCACCTCAGAAAAACTGCCAGGTCTAGACAAAGTGAGCTAGCACAAAAAATTCTGGAAATTGATGATAGCTATGCAAATAACCCAGACCCCTCACTTTATAAGAAGCGTTTACAATATCAGACAGAATTCAACCTTTTAACATCAAACGATGCAGAAATGCAACTGCTTAAGTCGAGACAAAGAATTTTTGAGTCGGGGGATAAGGCTGGTAAACTTCTTGCCCAGCAAGCTAGAGCTGCAGCAGCATCTAGGTTTATTCCTAGTATTATATCTTCATCAGGCACCACTACCACTGACCCAAAGCTTATTAATGAAACGTTTTCTAAATTCTACTCTGAACTATATGCCTCTGATAACCCTAACACCAGTTCAACAAGTGGTTTAAGTTCTATTGAGTTCCCTAAAATAGATCAGGGACTAGCAGAGAATTTAGCTATGCCAATCTCTACAGCAGAGATCATGGGAGCGATAACTACGTTGCAGAGTGGGAAATCGCCCGGTCCAGACGGATTCACAGTAGAATTCTACAAGAAATTTGCCCCACTTCTCTCTACAGTTCTAAGTGATATGTATAATGAAGCCCTGTCACTTGGCAGACATCCTCCAACCCTGACCAATGCCACAATTACTCTTCTCCTAAAAAAGGACAAAGATCCCTTACTTTGCAGTAGCTTTAGACCTATATCATTACTAAACGTGGATTACAAAATTCTAGCTAAGATCTTAGCCCTCCGCCTTCAGAAGGTTTTGCCAGGGATCATTTCAGCAGATCAAACAGGCTTCATGATGGGGAGGCACTCATTTCACAACACCAGAAGACTCCTAAACATTCTGAACATGCCCAGCTCCAGCACCCCTGAGATATTGGTGTCGCTGGATGCTGAGAAAGCTTTTGATAGGGTAGAGTGGAGGTTTCTTTTTGAAATGATGGATAGATTTGGTTTGGGTTCAGGTTTCATATCATGGGTTAAACTGTTATATTCATCCCCAGTAGCATCTGTACAAACAAACAATGTGCTCTCACCCTCTTTCCGACTTCACCGTGGCACGAGACAAGGGTGTCCTCTATCCCCTTTATTGTTTGCCATAGCCATCGAGCCTTTGGCTATCTGGCTAAGATCTGAAGAAAAATTTGAGGGCATTACATGTCAAGGTACGGTACATAAGCTGTCACTGTACGCGGATGACTTGCTCTTGTATGTATCCAACCCGTCTTCCTCTCTTCCTGTAATTTTAGAAATTTTAAAACAATTTGGCCAACTGTCAGGATATAAACTAAATTTTGGGAAGAGTGAGGCATTCGCAATCAACAACCTTGTAGGTAAACTGCCAAACCATGTAGCCCCTTTTAGGTGGGTGGACCAAGGCTTCAAATATTTGGGTATTTTCATCACCAGGTCCTTGGCAAGCACTTTTAATAGTAATTTCAACCCTTTGCTTAAAAAAGTCGAGGAAGACTTTAGCAGATGGTCTACTCTGCCCCTCTCTTTAGCTGGCAGGGTCAACCTAATCAAAATGACCATCCTCCCAAAGTTTCTTTATCTATTTCAACATATCCCCGTACTCATCTCAAAGAAGTTTTTTTGCCAAAGTAGATAAATCAGTCTCTCATTTCCTTTGGGGTAATAAACCAGTGCGCATGCGGAAAAACATATTGCAGCTCCCTAAAAGGTCCGGGGGGCTGGCCCTCCCCAATTTTCTACATTATTACTGGGCTGCTAATATTCAAAAACTCCTATACTGGATAGTCGAGCCCACAGCCATTCAGCCAGCCTGGGTCCAAGTAGAACTTTCTTCCTCTAAAACCTCATTACAATCATGGTTATACTCTCAACTCCCAATGTCAACTACTGACATTAGCGCTAATCCTGTAGTCACTCAATCGCTTAAAATATGGATGCAATTTAGAAAGCATTTTGGCCTGAAGCATCCCTCTATCCTTGCCCCTATAACTCACAATCATAGTTTTAAACCTTCTATTATGGACTCTGCCTTTCAACTCTGGAGCGACAGAGGTATCACAGCTATCAAAGTCCTCTATGACAATGGTATTTTCATGCCTTTCGCCGTCCTATCAGCCAAATTTCAACTCCCTGCCTCTCACCTTTTTCGCTTCTTTCAAGTTAGGCATTTTGTACAAAGAAATTACCCTGACTTCCCAAATCTACCACCAGAGACTTTGGTAGACACCCTTCTCAAAGTAAACCCCAATCAGAGAGGAGCTATTTCTCATATCTTTAAAGCTCTTGATTCCACTCTCTCTAATTTCCCCCAAAAAACCAGAGATCTATGGGAACAGGAATTGGGGCACATTGAGGATTCTTTGGCCTTCTGTACTCTGCTTGCTAGGCGATTGATCTTTCTTAACTGGAAGCAAGCCTTACCTCCATCATATGATAGATGGATTAAGGAAGTTTTACATAACTTAAAACTTGAGAGGTTAAGGTTCTCCCTTAGAGGCTCCTTGAGGAGATTTGACAAAACTTGGAACCCCTTGCTTTCCATCATAGATTCTCTAAATATCATTCCTGATGAGTGAAATGTTTATGTCCTTTGGACATACAGTGTAACTAACAACAATGCTACTTACTATTTTTTTTTTTTTTTTTTTTTTTTGTTATCTAGGAGTGGGGGGCGTCAGGGTCTGGGACCCCATGTAGGGGACAGGGATAGTGTTATGTTGGAAGTGTGGGGGGGAGATACTGGAAAAAATGTGAGCACTGTTGTATATTTATAGGTACTGTTTCTTATTGTATGCATTCTATATTTTGGTGCTCAATAAACATACTTGGAAAAAAAAAAAAAATCAACATTAATTAGAGCTAAACCTCTGTTATTTCTTAGAAATAAACTATGAAAGAAATAAAGTCAAACTGTTCTGTAATAAGTGAAGCTGTTTTTGGAATTGTTTAATCATCCTCTGCTCAGCTCTTTAGTTTCAGTGGCTAAAATCAGATCAATTATTATTTGCAGTAGAAAGGGATTTAAATGGGAATTAAGCTCTCAATCAAAATATGGCTGAAACATTTGAGATAAAAGAATAATTTACAATTGACATAAAAGAACAATTTAAATAAAATAATTATTTATTTGGTTGAATTAATAAAAAATAAATTAAAGTAACTAAATGTGTCAATTTGAAAATACTTAATATTCTAAGTAATTAAAACTTAAATAAGTCACTGGAAATTAGTACCTCAAAAAGTTAAGTTGAGTGAACAAAAACATATTTTACAAGAAATGTTGGTTCGTTGAACATACTTAATATTCTACGTAAATACAACTTAACTGAGTCAGTGGAAAAAAGATAACTCAAAAAAATTACAGTGCAGGTAAACATAAACACCGATACTGAATATATCTTATAAAGAAAATAGAGATTATATGAATCATTTGATTGATGTTATGATGAGTGAAGTATAACAACTACTTGCATGATATACTTGCATGTATATCCTTGGATGAATTTATAACATTTTAAAATGTATAACATATCATGTCCTGTTCTACAAACACACAGAGACATGAAAGGATCCAGTTCTGCTGGATCTGTTCACTGTTACACACAAGCAGCCATGCAGGAGGAGACTGAAGACCCGCAGAAACCAGTAAAGAATGAAATACAGAGAGTCAAAGACCAGCTCAAAACCAGCACGAAGAATAAGTATGAGAGTTTATTTGAAGGAACCATACTACAAAAGAATGAAACTCTCCTGAACAGGATCTACACACAGCTCTACATCATAGAGGGAGAGAATGAAGGAGTGAATAAAGAACATGAGGTTTTACAGATGGAGAAAACAGCCAGAACAAAACACTCACAAGACACTCCAGTCAACTGCAATGACATCTTTAAAGCCTCACCTGAACCAGGATGTGAGGAGAAACACCAAATCAAGACTGTTCTTACTAAAGGCATCATTGGAATCGGAAAAACCGTCTCTGTGCAGAAGTTCATTCTGGACTGGGCCGAGGGAAAAGCCAATCAGGATGTAGATTTCATGTTTGTGCTTCCATTTCGAGAGCTGAACTTGATCCAAGATCATCAGTACAGTCTTCACAGACTTCTGCTGGACTTTCATCCTGAACTTCAAGATCTGGACTCAAAGATTTATGAGGATTGTAAAGTTATATTAATCTTGGATGGTCTGGATGAAAGCAGAATAACACTTATGTTTTCAGACGCTCAGAAAGTTTCTGATGTGACTGAGACTTCATCTGTGGGTGTGTTGATG